>NC_088927.1:34012500-34017500 GCF_038396675.1 Hydra vulgaris
AAACAGTATCGAGGCATTGATGTTCCCACCACTCCAGCAACAACTGGACCTAAAATTTATATTTAAATATTGTAAAAAAAAGAAAGTTATTTAATTTTAAAAATTATTAAAAATATAAATGCAACTTTTTTTTACCTGTATGAATTCCAATTCTGACCAGCAAAGGTTCCTGACTTGGTTGAATTTTAAAAGTTTTTACTTTCTGAAGTATGGCAATAGCAAATAATGCAATTTCTTTCACATGATGAGTACCGTTCCGAATAGGTAACCCACTTACAACCATGTAAGCATCTCCAATTGTCTCAACCTAAAAATAAAAACTTTATTCAAAACATAGCATAAAATTTGTTTTAAATTAAAATAATGTATTCAAAGTTACCTAATAAACATCGTAGCAAACAAAACATGTTTTGTAAACATCATAGTAAACAAAATATACCTTGTAAACATCATAGGCTTTTGTGACCTGATCAAACATTGTATAAAGACTATTCAAAAGAGCAACAACCTCCATTGGAGTTATGGAAGAACATAGTTTTGTAAAACCTACAATATCACTGAAGTAAATAGTAACATTTTCAAATGATTCTGCCTCGACTTCTTTCCCTTTCATCAACTGAAGAGCAACGCTTCTGGGTAACATTCGTTCTAAAAGAGCTTCAACTTTCTGTTTTTCCTCACGCAAGCATTCAGTTCGTTCTTCTACAAGCTCTTCTAACCCGTCTGAATATTTTCCCATCATGTAGATCATGTTATCAAAAATATTTGTTTTTCTTAAAATAAAATAAAAGTGGAATATTCTTAATTTGAAAAATCTATTTGTTTTTATATTTTGTATTTGTTATATTTTTAATATATATATCTGTTTGTTTATTTTTGTATTTTATCTTTTTTTTTATTCTAATATATACATTTAACAATATATAATAATAATAATAATAATAATAATAATAATAATAATAATAAACTAAAAAGTAATAAGCGTTTTTTTCAAAAAAAATTTAATAATAAATGAACCATGTCTATGATCTTTTGCAAATCATTGACTATGATCTTTTGCAAATGCTTAGCCAAAAAGTAAATGCCATTGAAGTGTTGTCAGAGTATTGTCAAATCTTTTATGATCTGAATAAATAATATTCTGTTGATGTCAAACCAACACTTGCCTCAGACACCAAACCCTAACCTATTCAATTGGATATCTTTGGCTGCTGAGTGGCTTAACTAAAACTCATAAAGCTAACAGTCCCAAACATAGTCTTTAACGTCGTCTATTATTTGGAATATAGAGAAGTTGTAATGCGAAAATTTAATTCACCTGATAGGCCATTTCATGCCTAATCATACTCTCAAACTATAAAAACTTTTTAAATCTTCCAGAACTTTTTAGGAGTTCTTAGAAAAATTGCTTATTACTTTTTAGCTGACCAAATATATTTTTACAATATTTAATATAAACAAAAATTGTCAACTGAACACAAAATTGTTTCTGAAACTAAAGATAATCGCCAATATATTTTTACTATATTTAATATAATGAAACAGAACATACAATCCATTACTCTTCATCATTAACTCAATCTCCCTTCGAAGTTCTGAGAAACTGGGTCTTTCTTCTGGCACTTCATTCCAACATCTTTTCATGACATCACGAAGCCCCTCTGCACCCTCCAAAAGGTTTTGAACAAGTGGACGAAAAGGAGGTTTTGTTCTCCTCATCACAGTTTCAATAATAACTAAAAAGATGTTTAAAATTACATAACCACAAATTATTTATCCAACGACATATAAAACATTTTAATTCTCTTAGTCCAAAAAAAAAAAAAAAATACACACTATAATTTAAAAAAAAATACCCCGAGGATCTCCTGAAAAGTCTCCCCAAGCTCCCTCTCTTGTGTGACATTCTTGTAAAATGATACCAAAGCTATACACATCTCCTTTTTGTGTTCCACGAGATGTTGATAAAACATTAGCACAAAGAAGTTCAGGCGCTTTCCAAAGCAAATCTAAAAAGTATAAAAATTATTACAATATATTTAATTTCATCAAAAATTTCACTTAAAAACAAATCAATAAAAAAACTGCTCAACAAAACCTTAACTTACTACTGGCTGGCTCAGAGGATAAAGTGTGTCCTTGGATTTCACGAAACGCATTTAAACCAAAATCAGTTATTTTTAGCACCCATCGACTGTCGATAACACAATTTGAAGATTTTAAGTTACCATGAGACTTGATATCAGTAGAATGCAGATAGGACATGCCCTATATATTATATAAAAACTTGTTTGATAAAAACTAACATTTCATACCAAATCATAATTTTCTACATATATGTAAAATAAAAAAATATTCCTCTTACAAGGCAAAACTATTTCCTTCATTTATCAACCCAAAACTTAACGAATAATTTTATGCTCAAAATTTTAATGCTCAAATTTATCTAAAATATTATCACAAAAATTTTTTTTTTTACTTCTTCTATGTACCAAGAATTATGAAACAAAATTGCCTAAGAGCTAATTTCAAAACTGCAAATCTATGGATATGCAAATGTTGTGTAAATGTACATCTGTTAATTTAAATGAAATCCTATGTGCATTTCAACTCGTACATACATTTACAATTGTAAATGAAATCGTACATACAGCTACAATTGGGTTTTTATTAGGAAGATCTGTGTTATCACTTTTTAATATTCATTTATTAAATAAACTCAAAACTCTTTGGTGCACTTATGCCTGTACTTTTGTAACTAGTCAAGTTTGGAAAAATGATTTGCATTTGTAAAGATTGGTACATGGTTCAGTGTTTACAAATTCTGTTGACGCTCTTATGTCAACTTGCACTAAATCACCCTTCAGTGGTCAAAATATGACAGGTTTTTTTTCTTCTTAAAAGATCACTGTTGCTATTTAGCTTTCATTTCAATTATATATACAGATTACATTCATCAACAAATCTTTGAAGATTTGTTTATAAATGTAATCTATATATATAATTGAAATTTTATGAACAACATAAATGTAATCTATATATATAATTGAAAGTTTATGAACAACATAAATTTTGATAAAATTATTAAAATTTATAATGTTGTTGTCAGTTTCTGATTAGTCAAGTGGTGGTTTGGACTTATCTTAAAAAACTATAAGTAAATTAATTTTTTTTTCTAATATTGTCTATAATAACAAGCCTTGGTAAACAAGTAAACTAACAATTTTTTAGAACATTTCAAATCATTAAAAGTTGTTTAACAACACTGGGGACATTGATAAACATTGAAAATAAAGCGCTTGTAGGTACTGTAGTATTTATTGAAAAATTATTTCTTTTTGGAATGTTGTAAAAACTAAATGCCATGGTGCTTTGATATATATCAAAGCACTGTGGCATTTAGTTTTTGATATATATCAAAGCACCTTTAGAATTAAAAAAAAAATTGCTGAAATAAATTTACATGAATTTAAAAGCTTAGTTAATAAATCAATATTAAAAACTACAAGTTACATAGCAACAACAAGTTACCTAACAACAACAAGTTACATAGCTGGCTGCGTGCAATAAAGTAAAATTTATAATTATTTTTTAGTTATATATTATATATAATCTATAGCTATATATAATAGTTTTTAGTTATATATAAAAGTTTTTTAAAAAAGACAATTTTTTGTGTATGTTATTTTTGTGTTACAAATTATGTTTATTACAACATTGATTGACATCAATTATGACATTAATTTAATGGATTTAATTGTTTCTGCCTTTAAGTATTTCAACTTTTTATTCAAACACAAAAAACACTTAAAAGTTTAATTAAATTTTTTTTTTCATTTTAATGCAAAAAATAAAAAAACAATATTGCATATATGAAAAGAAACAACACTATACATATTTCCTGAAAGTTAATGTGTACACTTTATATATTTAAAAGTATATACCTTTATAATATCATTAATAAGTGATAAAATAAACAGTGTATCCAATTTAATTTCATGGTTCTCAAGTACATCCTTTAAAATAATTAATTTTGTAAACAAAAACAATAGAAACCCTTGTAAAAAAAAATATTTTAAATAAAAATTAATATTACAAGTGAATCTAAACTATGCAAGTTGCGAGAATGCAAAATAAAATAAAAAAAAACCCCACCTGTAAACTTCCTTTTGAGTTATACTGGGTTACAATGAATATATTGCCTGATGTTACACATGCACCAATAAATTGGTTCAGATTATTGTGGCGCACATCACGAATCTACAATAACATATATACAGAAAAATAAAATAACTTTAGAACAATTATTTTTATAAAAAAAGAAAAATCGCTCAAAAAATGCCTCAAAATCTTTCTAGAACATCTTTTTAAATCTTACTTGCTGTAACTCCATTAGAACATTTTTATTTAACTCCACATTTTTTTTTTCAATCTTCTTGACAGCAACTAAACTTCCTTTGTAAAATGCACAAGGAGTAAATCGATTGGATGCATCAAAATCAACATTAGTCTAAAATTAAATGTTTTTTTTTTCAAAATCAAACAGATTTAAATTGTCTTAAACAGTCTAAAAAAAAAGTATTTAAAAAAGTTTTAGCTAAATATGCTAAATATAATTATTATACAATTATTGTAATTATGTATGCATATAATAATGCATGCATAACTATCATATTAATGTATGCATATAATACTTACAATAATATTTGAATAATCATACATTATACTCTTTATACTTTTATAGTCCATAATAAAATTTATATTTTTATCATAGACAATAAAAATTACCAAAATAATGAAAAAATTATAAGTAAGTATATGAAAGACTTATATGAAAGTAAAGTATATGAAAGTAAAAACATTAGAGTAAAAAAATTGATTGATGAAGTTTGTTTTCGAATATAAGAAATTTATATATTCGTGTACTAAACTGGTCACCAAACAAATAACAATCAAAAATTAACAAGGTTTCTTATTAAGTGCCAACTGTTTTTAATTGA
>NC_088927.1:34020000-34127500 GCF_038396675.1 Hydra vulgaris
TTCTTGCAAATGTCAATACACTAGTTTTTGTTCGCATTCTTTAAATTCTAAATCTTCTGTGCCCATTACCATTATCTTTTTTCTCTTTCGTCATGTAGAAATATTACATCTTGTTGAATTTTTGCAAGTCACTCACAATTTACGTGAGCCACATCCAGTAGCTTAACCTGTTTACAATTTAACTGTTTTTTCCAATTTAACTGTTTTTTCCAATTTAACTGTTTTTCAATTTTGCAAGACTTGTTTTTTCTAATTTTAACATAAGAGTTAATTTCCCATTTTTAACATAATAGTTACATGATATTTTTAGTTTAGCAGTAGCATTCCTTTTTTGTGTTGTGGGGACATTAGCAATAAATTTGTGAAACCTCATTAATAGTATTAGAACAGGTCTGTGAAAGTTCAAATTTGTTTGTCTTTAAGCCATAAAAGATGCAATGTAGGACATCAATTGTGGGCAAACAGCTTGAACAACTTAGTTTATCTAGAACTGGTAATTGATGACCAGTTAGCCACACATTAATGTCAAATCTTGTTTTAACAACTTTCTTTTTTGACATTTTGACTTTTATTTTTTTTCACTGAAAATGTAAATTAATAAACATATAGTTGTATAAAATTTAAACTCTGTTGCTACTTATCAAATTTATTGAAACTTAAATGAATTGACTTTGTTTCCCCAATAAGTACCTAGATCCAATTTGAATAAACACAGCTATAAAAAAATATAAAATCAACACTATGCAGTATGCTAATGAGTTATTTTATCAAATTTAATAGATTAGTTGACAAAAGCAGAAAAGTAGAGTTATTTTTTCAACAATTAACATCAATTGAACAACTAGCCAATTCATTTTTGTACAATCAAAGATGTTAGCTTTTAATTTAAAAACTTACTCTTGGGTGCTTAATACAAGGGGAGTTGGGAATAAAATGATGGGTGGGAATTTTAGTCCAGATCTAATAAACAGGGAAAAAAAAGATGGGTAGGAGTTTTTTACAGAACACGAATAAGCAGTTTAATTCTAGTCTGGCTTGTGGTTAAATGCACATTTTTTAACGGCTTTTTTAATATAATTCAAAAGAATTTAATATGCTTACATAAGTGGTATAATATGGACTTTTTAAAGGTTGACAATTTTTACACTGAAAGTTTTTATTCTTATCAGTAACTAATATAAACTTTTTCTAATTTCTTTTTTTAATTTTTGAGATGTTTTAAAGCAAAATTAAAAAAAAAAAAAAGGGGGAGGGATTTTTAATCAGCACTGACCCCAGTCAGTGGAAAATAAATATATTTTTTATCAATCATCACTTTCTTTAACAATTCATTTTAATAGTTTAATATAATTAATAATTTTATTTTAGCTATTTTTTGGTAATTTACAGAATAGTTTTATATATTTTAATGATATAAAATGTGTTTAAAAATATTCATTTATATATAATAATATATGTGTATAACTTATATGTTTTACAAGATAAATATATATATATATGTGTGTGTGTGACTGGATGATTATTAGCTTATATAGATTTAGTTATATAGATAGTATTATATAGATAGTTATATAGATTTTATTATATAGATAGTTAGCTTATATAGATTTATATTTATAGATTTTATATAGATTAGAAATTTAGATATTTTTATTAAACAATAAATATTTGTGATTAGTTGGTTTGACATGACAACACTTCAGTATACTTTTGATTAATTAAAAAGTTCCTTCAGTTTTGGATAATTACAATATAATTGCAAATTGCTTATATAAGGATAGTAAGCACCTTTTGGAAACATTTGAGTTTTTTTTAAATATTTCCAAACATTTGATTTCAGAATAAAGTAAAAATAGGAGTTACACTAAATATATTTAACATATAATAAATAAATAAACATAAAACTAAATATATTTAACAATTTATTTAATGATGATTTAAGGTTATTAAATATTTTTTTTTAAACCTCTTTGTAATCCAATTACATTAAACATTTATTCTGTTATTTTCTTATTTTGATTCTGTTAAATAATTTTTTTTTTAATTGTAAGCAATTCATTCATATGTTTAATTGGTTTATTTATTTAACAGTAAGTATTAAAAAATCTTCAACTCTTAGTGTGAAACTCCTTGCAGTTTCTGAGATATTGTATACTCTGCCCAATCTCTTTTTGATAGTTTTTTTCAGTACAATCAATTTTTAAAATAACTAATTTATTTCAAAAATTATTTATAACTTTATTGTAAACAAAGTTTATAATGTTAAGTAACTAAAGAGTTGTCTATTTACTAATTTTCAAGTAATACTTATTTTGAAGTCACTCTGTTTTTTCATAACTAAAAATAAAATCTGGATGTTAAAGAAAAGATCTTCAATTCATTTAAAATATAAAATCTAAATGATAAAAAAAGATGTGCAATTGATTTAAAAAATAAATAAACTTGTTAAAAACACTTATATATGAAAACTATGGATATCAACAAAGTTTCAAGTTTTAATGATGTAGAAAAAGACTTGATAATGATGATAGTTATTCTGGGATTGAAACTAAATGAAAATAAATGGAAAAAAAAAGAAAAAGTATTATTAATAATAGGCAACAAATTTTTATGAAAGATTTTTTTTTTTTTTTGGTTTTACTTGTGCATCCATCCCTCCATGTTACCCTTCAAAGGTAATATGAATGTATGGATGATTCAGGCAAACATATTACCTTTCATGGTCATATTATTAGCTTTCAAAAGATGATGTATTTTGGGTTACTCCAACAAACTTATTGTTAGACTATTAATATTCCAACAACTGCCAGAGTTTGTTACATCTAGAACCATAACAGAGTTTGTTACATATAAAAAACCATAACAGAGTTTGTTACATAAAGAGCCATAAAAAATTTCCGAATCATTTCTTTTAGGCATCTTAGGATATACTTCTTTTTGTATGGGGAATATGAAAACATAACATAATACGCTTAATAAATAAATGGTGCTAAAAAAAAAAAAAAAAAGGGTCTGGGATAGAATATTGATGTTTCTGAAACCGTAATGAGTTAAATGTTAAAATTTAGAGAAAAATGTTGTTTAATGAATGCGAGTATCAAAAATTATTAAAATCTGAGCTAGTGTGACCATCATATTGTCAAATGTTGACTCTAGAAAATAAGAAAAAAATATGAAGTCTTTTTATTTTTAATTTAAAAACATCACTGCACTGCAGTTCATATAATATGTTTAAAAGTGTACCAAATTTTGACAATCAATACATAATTAACTGACCAAAATTAAAAAGAATTTAATAATTGTCAATAAATACTTTATATAAATAAAATTTATTGATATTTTAAAATCTAAATACCTGAAAATAAAAATTGGCACAACCAAAAATATCACACTCAACACTGTTAATGCAATGGTAACTCCAAGTAAGGTACTATCTAAGATAAAGCAAATCAAAAAATATGATGATGACAATCCCTTTCATAACAATCATTTTCATTGTGACATCATGATCATAATGATGACCATCATCATCATCATCATTATCATCATCATCATCATCATCATCATCATCATCATCGTCATCATCATCATCATCATCATCATCATCATCATCATCATCATCATCATCATCATCATCATCATCATCGTCATTATCATCATCATTATCATCATTATCATCAATCATCGGAATTATCATTATCAGCAAAACAAAAATATCTACTTTTTGAATCTTTAACTTGACATTTTTCATTGTGGAAACCACATTTTGGTTCATCGTGTGGTATATGGCCAATAATCCACTTGGGTTCTGGATTTGATGGACTCCTTTCCAGAGTAAACGAGGAACAGTTGCGATTACTACAGTTAGGATATATTGAGTAAATTTTTTTTGGATGCCATTCTAAATATTTTATTAATATAAAAATTATGAATGGAAAAACAAAAGAAATAATCAAAGTACAAAGATAAAAAAAAAAAAATTTTAACATAAAAAATATTTCTTTTACAAGGAACTTTTCTATTCCAAAGAACAAATTTACAAACAACTTGTCATAGGTTATTATTTAGGACCTGTTCTTACTAATCTTTTTTTGAATAAACCAGTCTGATGACTGGGGAACTAGGGACTCCATTGGTCACCTGTATGAAAACATTGTGTTACAGAAACAAATAAACTATGATAATTAATTAGCTTTTTATAAACATGTTTATAAAAAGCTAATTAATTATCATAGTTTAACCAGCTTTTTATAAACATGTTTATATATATAAAAATTAAAATAAACAAAGAAATAAAAATAGCAATATGTAAATAAACAGAAGAAACAAATGGAAAAATGAATGGACAAAAACACATAAACTAACAATTCCTGTGAGTTTCTTAAAAGCATTTTGTGACCCCATTAATAAATGATAGAAATCAATACAATTTTTAAAGAAACTAGAAACACTGATTATTGGAGAGATTAAACTAAGGATTCTTAGCTCATCAAAGTAGATTTTTCTATCAATTTTTAAAGCAAAATGGTTGAACCATTTTAAGTCATTATACTTGAGTGAATAATTGAGTGTTACTCAAATATAAATATACATACAAATTAATATTTTACAACAAATACAAAATTTGTTGTAAATTATATCAAATATAAATGACTAGCAATGAAATTTGTAGTGGCTTTTATCAAATATAAATGACTGCCAATGAAATTTGTAGTAATTTATATCAAATATAAATGACTATCAATGAAATGTGTAGTAACTTATTTCAAATATAAATGGCTACCATTGAAATTTGTAGTAATTTATATCAAATATAAATGGCTATCAATGAAATTTGTAGCAATTTATTTCAAATATAAATAATATTAAATATAAATAACTGTCAATTAAATTTGTAGTGATTTATATCAAATATAAATGAATACCAATGTAATTTATATCAAATATAAATAACTACCAACAGAATTTATA
The DNA here is from genome assembly GCF_038396675.1 of Hydra vulgaris. Lineage (NCBI taxonomy): Eukaryota > Metazoa > Cnidaria > Hydrozoa > Anthoathecata > Hydridae > Hydra > Hydra vulgaris. The sequence continues at coordinate 34,024,972 of NC_088927.1, forward strand.
ATAATTTATTTCAAATACAAATGACTTCAAATGAAATTTGTAGTATTTTAAATCAAATATAAATGACTAGCAATAAAACTTGTAGTATATATATCAAATATAAATGATTATCACTCAAATTTGTAGTAATTTATTTGAAATTTAAATGACTATCAATAAAAATTGTTGTAAATAATATTTAATATAACTGCCAATAAAATTTGTAGATATTTATACTAATACAAATGAAACAACTAATAATAAAACTATTGTATTTATTTATAGTAAATTTATTTTGCAACAAATTTTTTAATTTTAATACTAAACTTATTTTGAAAACAAATTTTTTAATTTATTAAATACATCAAAACATTGTATTTAATGTTTTTAATTTTTGATAATTTTTAATTATTATACCCTTTCTAATTTTAGAGAGATTTTGCCTCAAAAAAATGAAACTAGTAAAAACTATTTTCAGTAAAAATCTATAAAATCTTTTTTACACAATTGTCTTTCTAATTTCAAATAGTATATAAATTTAACTTGCTAAACAAAAATAAACTAACAGTCAAATAAAACAATGATAAATAGTCAGGGATTGAAACAGGTGCTGGACATTGATGCCCCTTGGATTGTTGATCCAAAGGGCAACAATGTCTACAGGATATTGGTGCTTCTTGGAGCCAACTATTGATCACTTTTTTCAACTTTTTTCAGAAAAAATGAACAATAGTTGGTTGCTCTAAATAGTGAAAGAAAAACATTTCATTACACTTATACAAACTTTTGTGCCTTTTGTATCTATGTTGTGGTCCCTAGGTAATTTGTCATGGTCCTTATGGGACATTTTGTGGTCCCTAGGGGAGCTAGGGTCTTCAATCACTGAAACACTTGTTGTAGTCCCTGGGGAGCTAAGGACTAGGGTCTTCAATCACTGAAACACTGAATTAGACAAACAAATAAATAAAAAATAAATAGATAAATAAAAAGAAACAAAAAATGAATGAAAAAAAAAAGGATATATGAATGGATGAACAATAAAATTGAATAAAAAGGATGGAAACTAATGGATGAATGGATGAATGAATAGATGAATCTACTTACTCAACATAACATCCCCTTCCCTTTTTTTGTTATCGTCTTGAAGAATCATTAGTTCAGTTTCAATGTCATCATATTGAAATTGCAAAACATTAAAGTATACTTGTGTATCGGCATTTGAGTTGACAACAAATCTAGAGCCAGTTACACCTACAAAATAAATTCTATTACTAGAGTCAGTTACATCTACAAAATAAATTCTATTACTAAAGTCAGTTACACCTACAAAATAAATTCTATTACTAGAGTCAGTTACACCTACAAAATAAATTGACTTTGCAACTTGCAATTAAAATAAAAACAATATTCAAAATTATAAATACTGAAACTTACTTTGAAACGTTTTTCCTTTTAAATGATTGATAATAGCAATTCCATTTCGAGTGTCTTCGTTATTTTTAATTGCTTCAGTAAGACCATAGGCATAAAGTTTTACTGCATCATATAATCTTTGAGCTTCTTCAGGAGGTCTAGTAGGTATCTAAAAAAAAAAAAATCTTTAAAAGGTTAAAGTGCTTAATGCTATTATGTTTATTTTTTTATAAAAAAAATTCTAAATTTTTTTTTTTAATTTTTTTTAATAAAAAATTCTTACAGCTGATTTATTTATTGAATCTAACCCATCAATAAAGAATGGAGGTTTCTTCATTGCAACAATAACTCGATCTTGAAACTTTTTAAACTCATCGTTTCCTGTTTGATTTACAAAAGGAATCTAAAAAATAATTTTAATTTGGTATAATACTTTGATTCTGTAGGGGAAAGTGGGGCAATATGGAAAACGGGGCAAGATGGTTTTTTATATAACTCAACAAAAAAATTTTAAAATGGGTGGAAATCTGCAACAATTATATTTTAATGTGGAAATATCATCATTTTTTTTTAAAGTGAGATTTTTCTTAAGTGAAATGATAACTTAAGTAAAAGGTTGGAGATGACTTACTTAAGTAAAAGGTTGGAGATGACTTACTTAAGTAAAAGGTTGGAGATGACTTACTTAAGTAAAAGGTTGGAGATGACTTACTTAAGTAAAATACCTATGCTTATTATATCTATGCTTATTTACTTAAATAAAATACCTAATGCTTATTTTTAATTTAAAAAGGTAATTAAACATAATTTATGTGCCTCACTACCATTTCTATGCAGTTATTACTAACATTCCTAAAAATGATTCTAGTAATCTAATCTATCTAAACACAATCTCACACACACACACACACACACACACACACACACACACACACACACACACTCACACACAAATATATATATATATATATATATATATATATATATATATATATATATATATATATATATATATATATATATATATATATATATATATATATATATTTAAAATCACACACCATACCCAACCAGGCAACCGACACCAATATCTTATAAAGTCTAAATTGTCACACCTCAGGCTGTAGGATAAGTACTGATTGATAAGCTATCATCATATTTCTTAGTATAATTGGATCATACAAATTATTTCCAACAGCTCCTTTCCAAGGCAAAAACCAAGCGTGTACAGCGGTAAAAGAATGTGTTTGAAATAATTTTTCCATGCCAACAAAGGGATGTACTGCTATGAAAATGTACTCTCCATTGGTCAAGTTTTCAGTAAAAGCAGATAATAAAAATGAACGAAGATATCCTTTGTCAATCATTAGAATAACAACTGAAAATAAAATAATAGCCATTGTTACTTTTTAAACAAATAAAAAAATGCTTTTCTCAAAAAATAAAACAAACTTTAAAAAATTTATTTAAACATGACTTTGTTTATAGTCCAATACTATAACTCCAAAAGGTCTATAACTCCAAACTAGGCAAGCCCTAATAAGCACTTGTATATCTATTTTTAATAATTATTAAACAAGTTATGCACAAAAACATAGATGAATTTCCAAGTACTGCTGGCAATTTGTGAAGTCAATAAAATTATAAAGTCTGTAAAACTATGAAGTTTGTAAAATTAAAAAAGTCTGTAAAATGTGTAATTATAAAAATAAAACAAATAATGTAATTATAAATATATAAACTAATGATTACATTTGAAGGAATATTCTTTTGAAGGAATACACAAGAATCCCTTCTTGTGCATTCATAGTTTCAAAATAGACCTTTAACAAGTATTTATAAATCTTTTTTGCAACTCTTTAATGATGATATTTTTTGCAAAAACACATATGAACTGTACAAACTTTAAAAGGAATCAGTATAATATGTGTGTCATTATAAAAGTTTGATTCAAAGTCAAAATAATTGAAGCTTAATAATTGAAATATTAATTAAAATAAAAACCCTTTTTTGATTTTTTAATTTTGAGTTTCTACAATCAAATTATGTATAAATTTCTAATGTTCTATTTTATTGTAAATATCTTACTTCTTGCTTTGTGAGGCAGTGCTTTAAGAAATGGTTCAATTATGTGTTCAATACTTTCTTTTTCTTTTTCATAAGCTTCTTCTTTTGTATAACTAGTCTCAAGCTCAATTGAGAATTTCCCATTTGATTTACTTATTTGCTGCAATTCTTTAAACATTGGTTCCCATAATGTATTTTTTTCATAAATTACAGCAATCTTGTTCCAGTTAAACTTTTTTAACAATGCTTCAACCATTAAAACAGAATCCAGATTAAGAGATGAAGTACGCGCAAATGTAGGGTAATCATTTTTATCTGACAAACTTGGCTCAGCGCAACTCTAAATTACAAGAAATAGTAATTAAAGTATGCAAACATATATATGTTTTGATGTATATAGATATATAGTATATAGATACAATATATATATATATATATATATATATATATATATATATATATATATATATATATACATACAATATATATATATATATATATATATATATATATATATATATACAAACAATATATATATATATATATATATACAGACAATATATATATATATATATATATATATACATATATATATATATATATATATATATATATATGAGTGAATACAAGATTTATCATTTGAGAGTTGCAAATAGGATGTGTAATTAACAAAACTGATCAATACAACTTATTTTAATGAAATATTTACAAGGAACATCAACATTTTAATACCTTTAGTAATAAAACTTAAGTTTTAATTGTACATGTTAACAATATGTACACATTAACAATATGTACATGTTAACAATATGTAAAATTTTGATAAAGAGTGTAAACAAATGAATCCATTGAATTTAGCAAAAAAAAATAATAAAAATAACAAAAGTTATATTAATAAACTAAAAGTAAAAGTAACAAAAGTAATAATACCCATTTTTTTAATACATTTTTCTTTTAATTATTATTATCATAGTTAATTATAATTATTTTATTTGTTATTACTATAATTAATTATAATTATTTTTATTATACTATAATTAATTGTTATTATTTTAATTATTATTACTATAATTAGTTAATATTTTTATTATTATTACTATTATTATATTTGTTAACAATGATATTTCAAACCATAACCTAATATAGCATAAGTTAAAATATAAAAATTGGTTCATTAAAAAAATAATAATAATAAGGTTTGAAATACTTGAGGAGTTATTATTATTTAAACTTAAAACTATTTTGATAAAATTATTAATATGTAAATATAACAAGAAATTTGAAAACAATAAATAATATAATAAAAGAAGAAAAATACTTAATAATATAAATCTTTATAGACTGTTATTTTATAATGATAAAAAAAATCATTTTCCTCTAACCAACAACTTTAAACACAATACATTGATTTAATTTAAAAAAGAAAAGAAAAAGAAAAAATGAAAATGTAAAAAATAGATATTTAAATAATATAAAAAATGGATACATAAAATATCTATTATATTTCCCAAAAGGTGTTAAAATCTAAAAGCAATTTATTATAACATTTTTAAAAATAGATTTTTATTTTATTTTAAAAAAATAATGAATTCAAAAAACAATAGGGAAGCTATTCACAAAAACATAATACAAATATAAAGACATAATTTGCATTATATTTTTTTTTATTTCTATAGGAGTTTTTTATATAATAAAAAGACAAAATTAGAAAAAAAAAGTTTTAGATTAATTATAAATTAAATCTGCACATAATCACCTCCTCTTCCTGTTAAATCTACTGCTTAATCTTAATTCAAATTAATTCTGAAAGCAATATATTTATGAAGAATAATTAAAACTATGTTTAATTTTAAAAATATATTTAATCCAAATTTAATGTATGTGTATATAAATAGGTATACTTGCAATTATAGGTCTAGCTAAAAAAAGCACTTAACCATTGATATCAGTGGTAAATTCATAGCAGCTGCATTCTTTGCAACAGTTAGACAACTACAGGCATAACCAATAAATCCATGAACACCAATAGAAATCTGCTTGAATTGTGCCTTTATAGCATCAGGTTCATAACAATGAGTATCTGTTTCATTAAAGTCCCAAACATATCGAAGTTTATGGTTAGGTAAACTATCATTACTATTATTTATGTCTTCTACAGCAACTGCTGCTGCAGCAGCATAGTATTTTGCAGTATTGTATCCACTTCCTGAATGCCTATTTTTACATGTTTGACAGAGTTGAAACGGCAAATTTAATGCAAAAACAATGTCACTTTTATTCCATTTATTTGCAGGAATGTTATAAATATCTAAATATCCTTCTTCATAAGTTGCAGATTTGTTTTGTATAGCTTGATTCAGGAATACTAACAGTAAAAACAGCCTCAAAAACATTATTCACATTTGTAAAACGCAGCCTTTGAAAGATTTATTTTTAACTAAATACAAAACTAAAATCTGATATAGTAAAGATTTTTTTAAACTATGTAAAAAAATTACATAAAATCCTTAATCAAATTTAAAAATTCCAGTTGACGTTTTCTTTTACGCGGAAAAGTTTTTTTCAAAAATAAGAAGTTTCCATAAAAGAAAAATATTAAGTTTTAAAGATAAAAATAAAAATAAAGTTATGCACAGCAAATTCGTTATTGATGCATGAATTATTAAACCAAATAACATTACAATTAGGATCTTTAAAAACAAGCTCTTGAAAATATAACTTAAACAATAAGTTAAAATTTAATGTGGTTTTAATTATTAAAAACATCTGAATTTGTCAAACAAATCGTTTTATCCAAGAATTAAAAATACTTTGTTTCAAATGTTAATTTAAATAAGTTGAGGATACAAAGAGCTTAAAGAGCACAAATTTAAGTAAGGGAATCACCCAGAGGTAAACACGTTTGCGTACTCCGCACTTTAAGATTAGCGAGAACGCGTTTTGCAAAATCAAAATGTTTGTGTTGCATTCAATATTTAATCCAATTTGACGTTGTTGTTGTTGTTTTTTAATCAATTTAAATATATTTTTTACTTTCTGGATTTACAATATACATATTAAATAAGGACTGTTTGATATGCCATTTAAAAAAAAAAAGATTTTAAACAAAATACTTGATAAATACTAAAAGACAAATGCATTATTAATTAAGTAATTGCAAAAATATATATATAAATTGAATGTGTATATAATAAGTATATAAATTATAAAGGTATTTCTATAGCAACGAAGACTTTGACACCTTACTTTTGCATTAAACTGAATTAAATTTTTACATTGATAAAGAATTTTTTTTTCTGCGGTATTTTTTTTTTTTTTTTTGCAAAAGTTTTGTAAAAATTTCTTTGCGAATTTTTTTTTTGCGAAAATTTTGTTTTGTACTCTTAGTTAACGGCGGCGTGTAAAATAAGAAAACTTTTTTAACGCAATAATAGCGCGATTTCGTCTTAGTGGAGAATTGTGCATTTTAAACATAAATATATATTTCAAAATAAAAAACTCACTTTAGTAAGCTATAAAAATTGAGCGTAGTTTTTATTTTTTTTATCGGTCGGGGGTTTCATTATTACTAAACAAACTTGTATCATATACAGAATAAAAACATTAGCCGCTGTTTTTATATTACTTTTCTGTCTCAATTTGGACCGAGAAATCAAAAGAATTTTTCTTCTTTAATTTAAAGCGGAAGAAATTTAGCGACAAAGCACATTAAGAATAAAAACATAAAAGATTTTTATCGTTATATTAATAAGAATCAGCTTTAAAGAATTGCACCAATATATTTTTGTACATTGTCACTCCCAAAGCAACTATAGTGAAAGACTTCTGACAAATTATTTTTTTTTTTTATTATTATTATTGCAAACAAGTAAGTTAAAACAATGTTTTATCTAATTTGTTATTGTCGTTAATTAATCGCGTTTTTAATACATCCACAGTCACGGACGTAAATCTGTTTTTGGATGATACAGGATTTCAAGTTTTATTATTGCATCGTGATAAATGTATGCAATTAACCAATTTAACCAAGAATCTTTATCGCACTCGGCGAAATTGTTTTTAATTATTTTTACATATATTACTAAAAAGCGTTTTTTTAACGTGTCGGTATAATTTATAAATAACGAGTAATTTACATATTTCGACATATCATTGTAAATAATTTATTATGTTGAACTAAACATTGATCAATTTCTTTATTAAAATGATAATGGTGAATTGTAAGAAGCATTATTTAAATCCCAAGTTAAAGGATTATGCCGAGAAGAGAAAAATACTAACCTTATGCTAGATCTGACACGCAAACAAAGCTACATAAATATGGAACATTTATATATAGAACTCACCCCTATTAGCCCTAAATGTGTAGAACCATTAAATAACGCTCCCAAATCTCAATTGTCTTTTCCCTCTCCCCCTTCCTCCCTGAAAAAATAAATTTACAAGTTAAAGGTTAAACAAATAATTTTAAATATTTCGTGACAATAAACTTGTAAATGTTTTTTTTTTTTTGCGCTAGAAACTTTTTAAATTATATTATGTTTTAAAAATGTAATATGAGAAAAGATGCATAACTTTTTTATTATCCAAAAAAATTTGTTTTTATTTTTTTACATATTTATGAGTTTATGTTATTAGACAAATATTTTGAGATCTATTGACTAACATCCTCAATTCATTCAAACCGGAGTTGCTAGACGTTCTTTAAAGTATGAGCATTATAACATTGAATGCATTAAATATTTTTCATTGAATACATTAGTTATCCCAGCGCGCAAGACATGTTTTAGACGTCTTTTGCCCACTAAGCCACTAATATATTATGAAAATATATATTTTAATGTGTCAAATTTACGCACAACAAAGTTGTGATTTTCAAAAATGAAGAAAATTTTTCAAAACTAAAGTTCTTAAATAAGCTATTATATTCATGAAAATAAGTTGCACAATGCGCAAAATAAGTTGCTTAAGGCACAACTTATCGTTCGTAAAAGTATTTTTTAAACGTTTAAAACACTATTTCAACCACTGTAACAATATTTACAATGTTTCAAACAACGCACAGCTTGATTTTTTGTAGTTTATGAATGTTTTTTTACTGGTGATTTTACCGTTTGACCGGTAAAAAACAGGTACCAGTAAGTTTCAATGATAAAACACTTATTCGTATAAGTTTAAAAGATAATCTATTTATTTGGATAAATATTTTTATGTCATCTTTTTTTGTTAGCCTTAACAAATCAAACCACTTTACAGCATTCTTCCTTGTGGATAATTCATAAATTTTAACGATGAATCAAGGATTGCTTTTATTTTCATAGTGTTTTTTTTCCGAATGTATCAAAACGTTATCTTCTGTAAAAAATTTAAACATACTTTAACTTTGCTTTGAAGCATTGTCTTTCATTAAATCAATGCTGAGTGCTTCGAAGCTTCAGTATTGTTTCGAAGTATTGCTTTCTGTATTATCTTAAAGCATTGTTTGGGCATTTTTTGCTTTGTTTGTATGCTTCGACATTCATGAATAAACATTAATACTTCAAATAACATTTGATCTGCTTATTGCGTACAATATTATGATGGCAGGGTCGATTTAAAAGTAGTATATTTAAGTATACGCTTGAGAATTGAAATTTAAACGCCAGAAATTTAACTAATAGATTTAAAGTCACGGCCTTTTACTATTGTATTATTTTAAACATAAACCGTAATAGTCCATATTGCATCGAGTGTTTAAAACAGGGAATAATTAAATATAAATAATTAACTGTAATTTATATTTTATAACACTTTTCAGTTGTTGTTTTTTTCACCAAACAACTCTTTTACCGACAAAATCATGTATCAGAGATTCCATCACCCACAACCCATGTTGCCTTGCTTTATCATATGATAAAAAAAAAGGTTTATTTGTTTCTGCTGCACATCGATCGTGCCGACGGTACCGTCCAGTCAAATAGACGTGGAGAGGTGATTCTATAAACAGATTGTAGATTGTACAGCCGTTCAGCAAAAATCCAAACAGGTGATGTTTTAAAGAGTAGCGAGATTCGTACTTAGTGGAAAATATTCTTTATGTTAGAGAGGGGGAAAAAAATACAGTTGAAATCATGTAATTTGAAGAATAGAAAGGATGACGGGATTTCAAAATACGTTAGAGTTAAACAACCTGTTTGATTAAAATGATCTTTTGATTTATAGGAGTTCGAGTCATAAAAGTTCAGCAGTAGTTTAAGTCCTTAGTATTCTATGCAAGTGCATATTCTCTTCTCTAAGTATTCAATGTTAGTGACTATGATATCAGATGGAGTCAGCTACGTAAAATCAATAGGGGAAAGTTGGCCCCGGACGGCGGGTGACTCTGGGCACTCGATGTACAGCCTAAATTAAAAAAGCTATGCGACTTTAAACACTAAAAAACATTATTTGAGTGAAAATACGGCACATGCAAAATATTTATCATAATATGTCAAAGCGATTGGGTGGGAGTTCAAGATATTGTTTTCCACCACCGAAGATCGATGTATCATCATACTTGATTCACATATTAATATATCTAATTTTTATGTAAACTAATAACTTTTCATTGATTAAAGATACATTTTATTTACAACGTTTATTTAAAAAAAATTCTTTTAATACTTTAATTCACTGGTTTTAAAAACTAGTATTTGTGAATGAGGAATGATCAGGTGGTATCGGACACATGTTTGGAGGGTGGTTCCGGACAACTTAATCAATTTACGTATTAAAAACGAGCAGCTTTTTTATAAAAATAATAATACATTTAATATAGTACACAAACCCATAATAGTAATTCACTTGATTCCAATAAAAAGATTTAATATTTGAAAAAAGTGTTTTTAAAGTGTTCTCATTAGTAAAAAGCTAGTTTATTTTCTAAACGATGACAAAAAGAGGTAAAATCACGGTTAAACTATGTGTCTGGGGCTACCCTCCAATTTTGAAACATACCTTTTTTCTAACATTTTTTCTTTTATGTTTTGTATATTAAAAAGGTACGCAATAATTTTTTCTAATTCAATAGATAAATGTTTATACTTTTAAAAAAGTCATGATGATCGCGTCATTCATGTTGTATTTGATATTGATGTTGTTGTATTTGATGTCGATGGTGATTGAAAAAATCAATTCAAGTGGTGATTCAAAAAATCAATTGAAAAATTCAAATCAAGGAATTGAATCTTATCTTGCTTAACTGTAAAAATTTAAGATCAAACTACGTCACTACGTTTATTCACTAGATCACTTACAGAATAAACGTAACAAACGTACGGAAATTGTCATAATAATAATATTGATAATAGCAGCCGTTGCAAGGAAGGAGGTGTGAACTTCGTGATTTTGCGGTGCTCTATGAAAAGACAGTAAGGACTTCTTAGAGTAATTACGTAAATTTATAAAAAGTTGTATATCTTCAAAAAACTTAGAGAAGAATACAAATAAACTTGTTGGTAAAGATAAATTCAGCATACATTCAAAATCAAGTATGAGCAGCAAATATAAGCAAGGTCATCTGTATGAAAATATTATGTGAATATGAAAAAAGGGAATTTGTCTTCTAGCTAACTAGTAAATTGGACCAAATTTACTAGTTAACTAGAAGACAAATTGGATATCATCTAAATAGGCGATGAACTAGTACTGGGAATCTAACACACGGTAATAAACAATTTGATTTATTAATAAAGTATGAATCAGAGTTAGCTAAAATATCAAAAGTAATAAATAGAATGAAACAAAAAATAGCTTGTTGACTTCAAATTGTTTAGAGACACTAATTGTAGTATTGAGCTTTCATAGAAGAAACTTAAGAGGAATTTTATCAAAGAAGAAAATGTCATTAGTGGAGCCTTTATCTTTAACATCAGGTGAGTTATACACATAAGTAGCTACATGAATGAAAAAATGAAAAATAAGTTGAAAACAGACTATATGCTATTTGATCAATATTTGGCGAAAATTCTAGCTGAAATCAGCTTTTTAAATGTCAATCATATAAGCGATGCAATCTTGCCTAAAGTGTAAATTTTCTAGCATTCAAGAAACTTTTAAACAAAACCAATCATTTAAACAAAACTTATATATCAATAAATATAAAATATACAAAATATAATGACACAAAATATAAAATAAAAAAATAATATCAAACTTAATTAAAACAATAAAGAGCATTCCAACAAATACTTGCATATTAAATGGAAAAGGAAAAAAAAAATACGATTAACATTGATTGTGTTTGTAATGCAGAATCGGAAATAATGAGAAACTAGATATATGATTTATGATTGAGACCAAATGCTGCATGATAAAAGTGTAGAAGAAACAGGTCAAACAAGAAAATAAGAAAATAAAAAATTGTGGAACAATGATTGACGTACATTTGGCAAAAAACTTGACTAGCGTACATTATTAATAAAAACTCAAACTTTCAACCGAAGTTAACTTTTAGGTTTGTCTACCTTGTCAAACAGTGTCTGACAGTTGTCTGACAAAACAAAAAGATTTAGTGATTATTGTTTTACTTTAAATAGTTTTGTAAAACAAGTTAAAAAATTTATTTATAAATATTTATAGATATTAACATAAACGTATTATTAAAAACAAAGATTTAATCGCTGCAAACAGCTAATAGCTGAGCTCTGTTGATGCTTCAGAGTTGACTACAAAAAATCCATAACCACAATATTTTATATCACATAATTCCCAAGAAGAAAGGCTTATTGTCTGTTGGTTATTAATCCATAGGGGCCGTATTCTCGAAAAAAATCTTTAAAAATATTGTTTTTTTAAAATAAGTCTTTTATCTCGGAATTAATTTTATTTTAATGTATTTAATGTATTGTTAGCGTTAGTAAAACATTTGATGAAATAAATAGACAGATAAGTAAACTATGACAGATCATGATAAACAAATAAACAAAAAAGTATTGAATTGCAAGTAATATTAAAAAAGTATTGAATTGCAAGTAATATTAAAAAAGTATTGAATTGCCAGTAATATTAGAAAATAAGTGTAAAATTTGCTTTAAATCAAAATAAACTGTGGCAGTCAACAATAGCCAGCCACGTCAAAACTAAATCTTACAAAACAAACTGTGGCAGCACTTTAACAATAGCCAACCACGTCAAAACTAAAAGAACATCTTTTGGAAACAAAACCACCGAGATACTTGATAAGTAAAAAACTTGGTAAAGAAAAAGGGACATATCAACTACAATTGAAAGTTGCATTATAAAAAACCAAAAATACGGGTTGAATGATCCGAAGCAACTAAAGTTTGTCTTGTATTTAACAAAATTTATTTTCAAGCTTGGTATACCTTTTGAAATTTTAGATAATAAAGGAGCTCAAGAATTTATCGATGAAGTAAATAGCAAGTTTGCTGTCAAATCTGCATCAAAATTTAGACGTTAAAAACTTCCAATTTTGTATATAAAGGTAAAGGAGGGGTTGCAAATAAAGCTTCTCAAAAAATTTTCAGAAGTATTTAGTGTTCATGTATATGTAAAAATCATTCTTCCAACATCTCTGGACAAGTCGGAACAAAGATTGTTCCAACATCTCTGGATAAGTAGGAACAATGATTCCTAAACGAGTCTACAACTACATTAGTTCTGACTTTGGTAAGTTTTCTCATTGCTTGCGTACCATTTATTAGTAGAAACATAGGGTAGCATTTTTATTGGTAATTTAATTGAAGAAGTCCATTGAGCTTGCGTTTATGACAATGGCAGCAACATTGTTTTAGTTGCTAAAGAAAGTATTGAAACTAATTTAAAATTGCGTTGCAATGATCACACAATCCAGCTATTCTTAAAGCAATAAAAAACTCAATTGAACTTACTAAAGCAATAAATATTAGTATTACACGCTCATTGAAGTGTTTTCACTACAACCAATCTTCAAGATACTTGTGAAGAATTTGAAATTAAGCCGAGAAAACTGATCGTTCCATGTACAAAACCATGGAATTCCGAGTAGATGTGCATAAAGTCAGTCTTTGAAGTCAAAGATGCAATCAAAACTCTTGCAAAAACCAATGATGAGTTTGAAAGGTTATACCCTCAGATGATCAATGAAAGACATTAAAATACAGCATTCTATTTCTTGAAAATATTTAAAATATTTCAGTAACCTTATCAGCCAATAAAAACTAACAAACCAAGTTCGTTGGTCAAGAACGTCGTCACTGCCAGAAAAATTACGTTGGCGGTTGCAAATGTTAATTAAATTGTTTATATAAAAGAAAACATTAAAAAAATAAAAATAATTTTTTAATTTTCTTTGGTATTTCTAAAAATCTGCAATTCTAAATTTATTAAATAAATGACCTCTAAAGCTTTGTTTAGTTTTTAACAGAAACCGAAACGATAAAAAAGAAATTAAACCGAACCGTTGGTTTTATGTTTAAATCCAAATCGAAAAAAACCAAAGCGAAAAAAACCTTTACCGCGTGGCTTTAGTTGCAGGATTCCCTGTACAAATGTGGAAAAAGTAGTCTAAGAAATTAATGCTGCCAACTAACGTTACTTTTTTTTATTAGTGAAATGATAACTTCATCTTAGACTGAAAGCATCAAAAATTTGGTTAAAAAAAATTGATACAGTAACCATAATTTGAGTACCACTGAAACAATTAGAAACAGTTGGAAAACTGAAAATAGTTAGAAAATTGTTATGATTTTAGATTAAATTAAAAACAACCGACTTTGAAAAAATGTTTTGGTTTTTGAAAAGTTTTGGTTCTTCTCAACTTGAAAAGTTGAATGGTTTGAATGGTTTGAATGGTTATAAGTTGAATGGTTTTGGTTAAAAGTTATTTTAATAGTTAAAACCAAAATTTCACCAAAAAATGAACAAATAGAACGTTGCGAAAACAAAGTTTTTGCTTTTGCCAGAAATTTTGTCCAAAACACATAACGAAGCTAAAGGATTCCGTTCACGAACAGATCATATACATAAATTATAAAAGAATTAAATTTGTCGGTTTCGGAATAAGCTTGAAACTTACGACAAAAGGTTTTAAAACTTTATCTTGGGTATTCTAAAGAATAGGAAAGTTTTTTATTTAGTCATTCCTTTTTGTCCGTTTTCATTCTCTAATTGAGTTTCTCTTCTTTTTAACTGCGAAAGCTAAATTATTACTTATGATTGCTCTTTCTGCTGACAATGCAGTTTTATGCTTTTGCTTGAATTTTATTATATTCCTTTATAATTTTACTTGTTAGTTTTTAAGTAAACTCGCTATTCTGTTGTCGTATATAAAAAAGTTAAGCTGTGTTAGTTTTATTTTATTATCAGCTCGATGTTATTTGCTGCTATTAAACTTGTTCTTGTAAACTGTTTGTAGTAAGTTTGCTCGATATTTTTTCTTGTAAAGTGTTCTTGTTTGTTTGAAGTAAGTTTGCTCGATATTTTTCTTGTAAAGTGTTCTTGTTTGTTTGTATTAAGTTTGTTCAATATTTTTTGCTTTTCTTGTAAAGTTTTCTTGTTTGTTTGTAGTAGGTTTGTTCAATATTTTTTGCTTTTCTTGTAAATTATTCTTGTTTGTCTGTGTAAATTTGGTTAATGTTTTACAAGCTTCAGTCGTTTTTTGATACCCGATTTATTTATTTGTAGGAACTAAATACGAATTTAATAAGTATAGAAAAGGTCTCAGTATACTTTTACGAGTTATTTGCATACTGTATATTATAGTATATACTAAACGGTTTGAATATACTAAACGGTTTGTCGTTATAAATTAAACGTACCTGACATTTTGCTTTCCATTAATTTGTTCCATCAAACTTAATTTCTCATTAATTTATTACACGAGGCTACTAAAAATTTGCACAAAAAAGAATTGCTTATAACTTTCATTCAAATTATATTATTATTTCACAATATAAATTATTTCACAACTGATCAAATAAGTAAGGGTAGCAATAATAGATCATCTTATAACTGAAAGTGTCCCATGATCAACAGCGTAGCGAATTTTAGTCTCAAGCGAGGAAAAAAGATTTTCAAAATATTCTGAACTAAAATCTCGTAACTTAAGTTGAATTCTCTTTTTTAGGTGGTTAAGATTTTTTGCTTTGAAATCATTGGAATAGACTGTTTGTTTGAGGTGAGCCCAAAATGTCTCAATGGGCCTTAATTGCGGTACATTTGGTGGATTATCATTCTTAGATGGCGGCAGTGGTTAGAGTGCTTGCTTTAGAAACAGCAGATCCAGGTTCGAAACGTACTCTGGACATTTTGCGTCACGGTAAGGAAAGAGGCGTGAACTTCCTAGTTAAATGCACTTCCGCAGTGCTCTGTGACAAGACCGTTAGGTCGTCTTGGGGCACCCAAATAACAAAACAAAAAAGATAAAAAAAAGAAACATACGTTATATTAAAATTCTTATAAGTTTCAATTGTTAGCTTTGCATAATGACAGTTTGCATCATCAGGCCAAAATATATATTTTATATTTTTGTGATGCCAATTGAAAAAGGGAATAAGTTTCTTTTCAATGCATTCTTTGGAATATATTTTTGCATCAATGGCATTATTCTTAATTGCAAAGGAAGGCTTTGATTTACCAAATCTACTGATTGCAATCCATACTAAAACTTTCGCTTGAAACTTTGATTTAAACTTATATTTAATATTATTTTCAGTTTTATCTTTATCTTGACTATAAAAGCTATCATTTCCTGGGGTATTTTGGCTGCTCAATGTAAAATAGGACTCGTCATCCATGATAATATTTCAAAACCATTTGACGGTTGGAAAAAAGTTTTTGAAAGTTTTAACAGTTGTTGTTGTTTAATTATTTGAATTTTAGAGCTTTCTGGTGCTTTCTTTCTTTTGAAATATTTAAGTCCATGCAAGTTAAAAATTTTATAAACAAACTTCTATGAATTCCATTTTTAATGCAAGTTTTCTCTGAGAGATTCCAACTTTATTTCCAGCCTTGTTAATGAGTGAAGTAATTTTTCTTATGTCCATTTTGTATGGTTTTCTACCGCTTCCAACTTTCCTTTAAGGTCAATATTGTTGTCAACTCTTTTAAAAAAATTATAAATAATTCGCCTTGCAACTTTCATTTGCATAAAATGATACACTGTAAATGTTTTCCCTTTGTCTATGTTGTTTAAATAGAAGTTTCCAATAAGCTTTTGTTGTCGTTTTCTTTAATTCCATCCATTTTTATTATATAGCTTTAATTGCCAAAATCAGTAACAGATTATGAAATAAGAATGTCTAGTGAATATATTTAATTTCAAACTGCAGAAATATTCGAATTTGTTCGCGAGTTGCAAACGTTCAAATTTTGTGCTCCCAAATATACAAAAGTTTAGGTACCTATTTTAATGTATTTCTATGTTTTGTTTCACTAAATTCACTAGTTTTTGGTTTAGTCCCTATTATAATGTATTTTTTTTTTATGTTTTTTTTTTTAAATTGATTAACTACATAAACTCGTGAATTTTTATATTATTATAATTAACCGCTAATGAGTTATAAATTACAGAATTATGGAGTCAGGGAACCATTGATCTGGATATTATGTATTAGATTGTCTAAACATATGAACTACTTTTATTTTGCAACAGTATTTTCTGCATTTTCAGATTACTCATCACCTATCAGACCGTACCGCTAAATTTTGTAGGGGGTCATTTTTGAAAAATTAGGCAGCTTTGAATACCAAATAAACATTGTTCTTGATTTATGTAACAAAATTCTTGTACAACTTAGTTAGGATGGGAATAACAATTTTCTATAATTAACGCAATATTTCTTTTCTGAAAACTAAATTTTAGGTCAATTTCTAGAAATGGAACAAATAGTTATCAAAAGTTGCAAAGTATTCTAATTTTATAAAAGCATACAATAAGCTTGCTACATATTTGAAAGTCTTAAACACTAAGTAAAAGAAGGAACTTTTGTTTTGTTGTCATTAATAATTGAGCTCAAACAACTTAGCACTAGGGTGGAGCTTATTTTAGCAAAAAAAAACTTTTTAATTTTGATAGTCCTACCATTTTAAGTTGTTTCTTTCAAGTAGAAAACACTCCCATAAAAATTTCAGCAAAAAATATTTATATTTAGGTGTAGCTCAAGTACTCCAATGTTTAGAAACTTTTGAAAAATTTGACAGATTAAGAATAAATTAACAATTATTTTTTATTTCTTGTTACATCACACTTAAATTTTATAAATTTTGATAATCATTGATTAAACATAAACAAATTTAATAAGTTTATTAATTTCACAAACTATATTTTTGAGATAATACAACTTCACGTCGAACGAGTATTGTGTAAAATACGCAGTTATTGTCATGTTATGCAATATAAAATTTTTGATTAAAAATATGAACTTTAAAATTAATAAACAATAACTCATGAGTTTAAATGTTCTACTCTTTTGCTAGCTACTTTGCCAAAGTTTGCTTTCGGCTGTCTGGGTAGGCTCGACGATGTTCATCCACAACTTGATAAGTCCACTATACTCCTGGGTTAGTGCAACTCGTCGTTCTGCATAATTGTTTACCAATTTCAACTATTTTACCATCTCTGTTGCTTGTTTGAAATCGTCACGTTCATTCCATAATTCAGGATCAACATTTAGAGATCCATCTGGTAATTCCATCATTGAAAAGAACTTCATAGGTTTGGCAGTTACAAAATCTTCCAAATTCTTGTTTTTTAATAGCTTCATTAAAACACTAAGCTCTTTGGTGTGATCTTGTTCTAAATCTTTGTTCTGCATGGCACTCACCATAAGTCGTTTTGTGGTTGAACTGATCATCAAAGAATGCTAAACTCACAAGTTCAAGCAACAAATACCAAAAATGGATTGGATAGCTTGATTGATGTAGCTTATGCAATTGCTGGATAGATGGTCGAGTACTTTAGCAAAGATTTCATCAACATCAAATCGCTGTATGGAGCATTTGCAGCTAATGGGGCTGTGATTCATATTTTCAGGTAGACACGAACCGTAAATACACAAACATAATGTAATTCCAGTTGTTCTCTTAGTGTTAATTTGAATTGATGTCTGAACATCAAGATTTTTAAACTGAAAATCACCTTCGACATCCAACGTGCATGATGCATGGCTCCGGGGCTCATAAACTGAATTCCTCTTTCAGGTACGGCACCGAGAAAGATAATAACGAGTTCCAAAAACTCCCTCTAGTCATCTCTAGGTTGACTTTGTTGAAGATTCTTGTTACAAAATTAAATTGTGCACTTTCGAATATCTTCCACTAGATTAGCTACATTACTTGCCATTCCAGTTTCATATCTGTCGGTGTCCATTAATCCCCATTTCTCTTGAAATCTCTTAAAGAGAAAAACCTCTGGAGCAGACGTTTACCTCATGCATACTTGGAATACGGCACCAATGATGAGTTTCATAATATGATGTCGGCATGCAAAGTACACAAGCTCCTTGTCAAGATTTTGCTCCAGAAGAACACATGCACCAGCAATTCTGCCTGTGTTGGAACTTGTTGTATCAAAACACATTCCTCAGATGCTATTGGTTATATTCTAATCTTCAATTACCCCAAAGACGGCAGAAGCTTGAGCCTCCCCAGTTCCAGATAACAGCTTAACAACAGTTAAAAGTTGAGAAACACCTTTTACAGAAACCAATTCTGGCAGACGATCTTTTCTTTGCCAGATAAATGAGGAAAGAGTTTGCCGTCCCAATGTACAACCATAGGAATTTGAACACGAAACTCTGCTTTTAAACTTGCTGATCTCTGGGATCGATGCTCCTGCCTTTGTCGACGTATTGAATCTCAATTTATGGCAAGATTGTGAATATTTTGACCCAAAATTTTAGCTGTTTTAGCAATAACAAATGCAACTTTGTGGTGAGATAATTTGGTTCTGCCTAGAGCAGCTGCCAGACCTGGTGTAACAATAAATTTTGTGCCTCTCTTTCTTTTTGCTGGATTACAAAATGTGGTGCCTCCAACTGCTCCTGCGGCACTCTCATCTTCAGTTTCCACATTTGAACTATCTTCTTCAATGATGAGCAACTCTCAGTTGCAGTCTGTATGTGCTGCATATCCTGATCCTCCATTTATTGACGCCTGAAATCTAATTTCCTTTTTCTTTTGGTTGCCCTTTTTTCTTTCATTGTCAAAGTTAGATTTAATCCCGCCATTGATCCTCGCCTTCCTTTCTTTCGCTGTGCAAACAAGAAGTCTTTGTCTTCTTGAATGTTAATCATACTCACAGCATTAGCATGAGCCAAATCAAATAAATCGTCCAATCTGCAGATAAAAGAATTCTCACTGCTGAGTTGCAGATGTCTTCTTTTATTTTTTTTAGCAAACGCCATTCTTCAAACAATTGTTCCAGTTTTGTATGGCAATTTTGATGCTCTCTCACGGGAATTCGAGCTTTCTGCCAAAACTTAGCAATCTCATTAACTGTAACAGACGATGGTTGTTGAACAGTTTCTTTCAGGTCTATGTGGTGATACAAAAACAAACCAAGAGCCATACACAAAGATGGAAGCTTATTTTCTGTGAGTTCAGCCACAGAATCTCCGAGTAGATACACCTGGGGGAGAATTGAGTTACCTCTTATTTTTGTATAAATAAGCTCATATTTGGTAGTAATTTTTTGTATATATAAAGGAATAGAATGGGAGGGTAGGACAATCAAAATTTGAAACTTAAATAATAAGTTCCACCCAACTAAACATAAATATATTTTGCATTTACAATAAGTAGCCTAGTAACCTTAAACCAATATGTAAATTTAAATCATTCATGAGGTATTTCATACAATAAGAGCTTTTCCTTGATTTTTTACAGCCACATAAATTCTCTGATCAAGCATACCACGAATGATTATTAACAACATATTACAGGGTTGCCACGGAAAAGTAAAACTACAGTTCAAGTAATTTCCAGTATTGTTTACAAATAAATTTAGTTAAAATATAATTTTTTTATAAATACTCAAAAAATTTGTATGAAAAAAAAAAAACATTGTCATGTTTTTTTTTCATGTTTTCAGAGGTTTCTTTGGAAAGGAGACAAGAACTTCCTTTAAAATGCTCTTCCGCGGTGCTCTGTCATAAGACCGTAAAGACTTCTTGGGGCACCTAAAATTAAAAAAAAAAGAAGATGAATTGTTGTCGTCAATGGTGCCAAACGCAATGACTGATTTCTCTGATTTGTCGGTTTTTTTAACCAACAATTGTTTACGTTTTATCAACAACTGTCTTTGCGAGAGTACAAAGACTAACTTAAACAATGTTTAATAAACATCTTTCATCCCCTTCTTAAGAATTATATTTTAAAAAAATCAGAAAAAGTTTGGTCAAGTTGATAGATTTTAAGGTCAAAGTTCTGAAGCGTATTTTTGTTGATGCAAATTTTTTATATTGTTTTTTTGACATTGCTCTAAACTTTGGTGACAGAGGATCGTACTTAATTAATATTAGCAAAACAGAAAAATAGTTGACGCACATACTTTTTTTTTTTCATATTGTATGGGATTAGGAAATGTGACTCACTTTATCAAGTTGCTGATTTATATACAAATTAGAAAAAACACTTATCTAAATTTTTTCTTCAACAGGCTGTTTCACTTGCAGGCTTTGTTTTTTTTTTGTAGGTTCATGATGAAGTAAGTCACATTTTTTTAAAGCTTTTTAGAGAATAACTTGATTTATGGTAAGTTAATGCAAGTCATGAGTCATAGGGATAATAGTCATATCTGACACATGGATTAATATGTTTGAAAACCTGTTAGAAATGCTTTAAATTTTTCAAATACCATTTCAAAGTTTTAATTTTTGTGGTAAAATTGGATTTTGAACCATTGCTTTTAGTATCAACCAACTTTTATTATTTGCATCTTTCAGTCTTTTTAAGATTACTTACATGTTTGGTCTTTTTAAGATTACTAACAAATTTTTTGAAAGAATGAAAAAGCAGTTCAGCTTTTTGTGTATAGCCTTTATTTTATCATCATCTGTTTACACAGATTTTTAGTAGATATTCAAGTCTTACAGCAATCTTTTCATAGTTCTTCGCCGAAAGTGGGCAAATTACGCAAAAAAATAAATTAATTTCAAAATATAAATTAGTTCATTGTTATTTTTCCCCAGCTTTCAAACTTTCAAGAATGTGTGACCACATGTCCCAATATCAATAAGAGAGTTGAGTTCTTCCTCTTGCCTTTGTTCACTTAAATTTTCGAGAGTTGACATAGGTACTATTCAACGGTATTTGTGAAACTTTCGGTTTGTTAAAAATTAGATATAACCGCTGAGTTTCAACCAGCGTTTGCTACTTCAGTTTTAAGGGAAGCTTGTGTCTCAGCTTCTTAAAAAAAAAAAAAAAAAAAAAAAAAAAATGTTTAATTGCATATTTTTAAAAACCATTTTTCAAAATAAGTATCAATCTATATATGTACGATAAATATATACTTGTTGAATTCAAAATTTTTTAAGTTCTTTAATAACAAAAAGATCTAAGATTTTAATTTAAGCATTTGCATTCTGTAGGTAACGTGTACTTTGACCTGTGGGTAACATCGCCATGTGTTAGAATCAATGTTTTTACCGGTAACCCGTTGACTATTTTTTAAATTATTTAAACAGATGCTGAAGCCAGATGTTGAATGAACAAATATTTTAATCAGTATAATAGTAAGTATAACTAACAAAACAATACGGCGGGGAAATTAAAGAAAAATTAAACTAATTTCTAGTTTTTTGTTGCAGAAAAACGTTAGTTATTAGTAAAACCATACTATGTGTTTTTGTGAAGTTGTTTCTAAATACTAAGCATTTAAGATTTTTTGTAACATTTTTTTTTAAACGCATGTTTCAGAAATTACAGCAAACGCTAAAAAGTTTGCCACAAAGAAATTCAGAAAAAAATTACAACGTTCCAAAATTTCATTAGTTTTGACAGTTGCACGCTAACAATAAAATCAATTATCTATCAATAATATTACATGACTAAGGAATGAGGCGTCTCAGTGGGCACAGGACCTAAATAAGACGTCTTTTGAACGTTCAAAAGACGTCCAAAACGTTCAAAAGATGTTTAAAAGACGTCTTTTTTACGTCCTGTGCCCACTGGGGGGAACTTCCTGTTAAATGCTCTCCCGCGGCTCTCTATGATAAGACTGTAAGGACTTCTGGGAGCACCTAAATAACTACAAAAAAAAAAAAAAAAAAAAAAAAAAATTCTCTATCAGTTTATGGCAGCAATATCATTGGTAAACACGTAAAAATATTTGACATATCGTCTATTGACAAGTAAAACTCATTAAGTGATACTGCAGCTAATTTGAGATAATCAAATTTTAGTTTTACCTGCCGTATGAACTTGCAAAACAGCAATTAATGATATCTCAAGATAAAATACTACTATTTCGGATTAATTTTCGCACTTTGTGACTTTTTCTTGCAATATGCTGTTAATATTTCGGCATCATAGTGTATAAAAGTCAGTTTCCCATAAAACTGTACTTAATGAGTTTTACTTGTCAACCGACGATATAAAATTTTTGTCACAGCAAGAGATAAAATATATTTTCTAAAGATGTGTCAATGTTACGCGACTTTACCTTATATAGGTCTACTGTTAATTTTTAAAACCAAAGTGTAGGTTGGTGCTAATATATATTAAAAATGGTTTCTCTATTTTATTTGTCAATATTCCAATGATAATTTTACCCCTCAATATGTAACTTTAACATTTAGAGCATAAAACATACTACTGTTAATATTATAAACACAAAACTTATCACTTAAAAGTAAAAAATACGGAAACAACAATTTCTTGAACAAACACTTTCTCAAAAAACTCAAATCAGTTTCTAAGAAAAAAAAACTTTTAAATCTTTAGCTCAAGAGCACTATAAAGCATTTGAAGTAACCAATTGCGTTGAAGTAATCAATCGTATTTTTTACTTTATATATTTAGAATTATTAATTTTTAACTAACAATATATAGATAGGTGAGATGGAAAACATATTTTATTATTATATTTCTCATTTTTCAGGATTATAAAATAGGTTCCTTTTAACTTTAAAACCGATATTCAAAAGAACAGTTTGCATTTTTTGAAGAATTTTAAAAATTCAAGGACTTTCCTAAAAAATGAAAACATTCCAGGACTATCACTACTCAAATTTCAGGACTGTGAAAACCGTAAACTAATTGCCCTAGAATAAATAACGATTTAGTAAGTTAAAAAAAAAAAATTCTGAAGAGAGGCTTCTCGATGTTTCAATATTTCCGCACAAAAAAAATAATTTTTTTTTTAAAAGAGCAAGAACAAAAGAAACATTACCAAGGTGGTGATAATAAACTATTTAAAAATCTCCACCTCCATCTTAATTCAACTCTTACTTCCGTCTTAAATATCTCTCACCTCTGTCTTAATTCGATTCTCACTGAAAAAAAAAAAATACATATATATATTCAGTGAGAATATTATATCGATATATACGGCTATATCAATATAACAAAACGGAAATAAACCATAAGAAGTTCGAGTTTTTATTTTTACATTTGAAAATACACTGCTTCAACTTTTTGTAACGTAATTCAGGAGTAGAAATATGGAGGGAAAGTCAAAAGTATGTTTCATGATTTTTTGGAACTATTATAAAATCACAAAAGTAAGCCCAGTAGCAGCGGTCTCAATTCTAAATTATTTGCGCTCGTATTTTATAAACAACACATTACTTTGTAAATCTATCTATATAGTATGTCTATACATTTATAGTCAAATATTTATTGTTATTTATAAAAAACAACACCATTCTTATTATTTATTTAAATTACAATCAAGAATTTCATAATGAAAAAATTAATGATAATTTTAGAAATATTCTTGTTGAAGAAATATTTTACTAAACTTCATCAATTATTCATCTTTCGTGAAAACAACTTTCCCAAAGCCAGAGTTACATTGTATAATATAAAGTTTGAAACTCTTTTTCTTGTCTATTAACTGTCCTCATTAACTAGTCAACGCTATTTTATATTCAACATGTTTCCATCGGGCGGGCTTCAGTTTTAAAAATTGTAAGCATCAAACATACTTGAAATATATAGCGTTAGAGAAATGTGTGTTGAAGCGAAGCTGCATAGCAACGCTAGCACACGAAGCATAGCACCGAAGGTTTGCTAGGCTTGACTAAACATCGCTAACGGGTCAGTCATATCATTATACCCAGGGAGTCCAACCTTCGTATAACTGACACAGGTTATCCAAATCGATTGCTTCATCGATCACGTGACTAACCTAAAATGTAAAAACTATCGTTTTTATAACTTTTATATAACTTTTTAAACTTTTTCGCACCTTTTTTATAAATAGAAATAAAAATAAAGACATTTACACAATTTTACCCCAAAGGCGGCTGAAGGTATTATGAAAAGTGTGATTCGCAAAGAAAGCAAGGAAGACGGTTAAAGAATAAAAAGTCAAGTAACAAAATAATTGAAAAATTATAGAAATTGCAAAAACAAAAAGATGGAAAAGAATTGCAAATAGAAGATTACAGAAATACTTGTAAAAGTTTTTAGTCTCAATAAACACAACTTTGTGTCTAATGCAACTATGAGACAAATTGTCCAAGAAGAAAAATTACATTGTCTAAAGAAGAAAAAGGGTCATAAGAAGACCCAGCAGAGATAAAAAAAATTTAATTTCGTACAAGACTATAATACTTAACACATAATTTTAGGTTTACAAACAATAAAAAAACCATCAAGTAAATTGAAACTAATTTAATAAGGAATTGAATGTTGAACTTTTCTATTATAGGTACTAAGCGCTTTGGTCTAAGTTTTATTCAAATTTTATCATAAAGAATTTAAAACACTTTTGTGACAAAAAACAGATAATTCACTTTTTAAATTTAAAGATGTTCGATTTGAATGTCTCCCTAAATGTGGTTCATCTGTCATTTCATCACAAGTTCAATCGAAAATGGTTAGGAGATTTTACTCAAAGCACCTGATGTTCAAAAGTTTTAATCATATAAAGCATACAACCTTCTCAAAACAAGATATATTTTACATGCACATGGTACATCGTTATACTTTTTGAACTTAATCTTTTATAATAACATTTTAAATCTTTAGTTAAATTTTCATTTGGTTTAAAAAGTTCAAATTTATTATTT
This sequence comes from Hydra vulgaris, assembly GCF_038396675.1. Classification (NCBI taxonomy): domain Eukaryota; kingdom Metazoa; phylum Cnidaria; class Hydrozoa; order Anthoathecata; family Hydridae; genus Hydra; species Hydra vulgaris. Next base: position 34,050,627 of record NC_088927.1, read on the forward strand.
CGTATTGGACAACAAAAATTTTTTTCTTCTACTCTTTTTCAAAAATAATATTTTAGTTTTGAATTTGTTACAACTATTATAGATTTGCATAACAAAAATAGTAAGAAAATCTACAGAGCAAAATAAATCTATAGTGAATACCTTTTGTTTTAATAACCAATCAATTGTGTGAGATTGCTACACATGTTTTAGAAAGTGCTATGTCATTTAAAAATGACATGGTTTTTAGATATAAAACAAAGTAAATATAAAACTGATAGCGTTTGTCTTGATAATATAAAATTTGTATGTATGTAATTTCTTACAGAACAAAGTTAACTTATTTGAACTGTCATTTCTGTCTGTGTATAAACTTATTAGCATGACAATTAAAATCCTTAACTCTTTTTTTTTTTTTTTTTTTTTTTTTTTTATTCACCTCCTCAAGGCCGAGAAGGCCACTACAGACGAGGAGGTTACTTAATAGTGGTTATAACCCTCTCTCAACTCTATAACTCCGAAACACGAACTTTGACGAACAAGGCCGCTGCGCGGAGAAACAAGTTAAACAAGTTAAACTCTTGTGGCCCTCTAGTAATGTAAATATGTAAATGAAAAAAAAAATTACTTGTTCAGATACAGATAAACGATGTGCATTGTCAATATCACGACCTTCTAACTTTGCTTTCACACGCTTCCAAACATTAAGCGCGTAAGTGTTCTTTTCTTGCAGAGCTGAAAGAATAAAAATAACATGCAAAATAATAATAATATTAATAATAATAATAATAAATATATATATATATATATATTTAAAAATACACACACACATTTGTTAACTAGAAATAAAATATTTTAGATTAATTTTTTAGATTTTAAATTAGAACATTAACTAAAAAGTCACCTAAGTTTACTCAGTTTCGTTCTAATCAATAAGAGCAAATGTAGAAATAAGCTGCCAATACCAAGCATTTATTGCTAGTACTGTATATGTCGCTAACTAATATAAGTTAGTACTGTACATGCCGGTGTGTAGTAATATCAAGTATTATTGGATCACAACATAAAAAATTCATTTCTGAAATTATGTCAAACTAGCTCAGCCATACTCATAAATACTTAAGGAGATTAAACACCTATACACAGGATTTATCCACAAACCATGAATAAATACTTAAGGAGATTAAACACCTATACACAGGATTTATCCACAAACCATGAATAAATACTTAAGGAGATTAAACACCTATACACAGGATTTATCCACAAACCATGAATAAATACTTAAGGAGATTAAACACTTATACACAGGATTTATCCACAAACCATGAATAAATGAACTTATTTATGAATCATAAACAAAAGTGTGAAATTGCTGTAGTTTCATAGGTTACAAACAAACAAAAAACAGCAGTAGAATTAACTAAGAATTACACTAAACCAAAACTCAAACACACTTAAAAAGTGTATATGCAGAAAACACACTATGAAGAATGAGATCAAACAAAGATATTTAAATTTAAAAGTTGAATACAAGCACAAAGGTGTACATATGTTATACATAAGTATATAACATAAAAATATGTTTATATTGGGGTTTAACAGGATAGTTGTTGCTAACTAGGCAAAGACATTCTACCCCAAAGAGATGGATTAATAATTTTGCTGTATGAGGTGCAAGAAATCTTTGTTGCTTGAACTAAACTGAGCAATTAAAACCTACAGAGAAACATGAAGTACTTATAGAAACAATTTGTCAGATGTTCAGATCAAAGATTAAAACTAAGGGTGAAAACATATTCACAAATCAGTCAACAACAACATAAAACAACAATAACATAGTAAGTAACTTTCTCCTTAAGGTTGTAATTGTGTCACCATAATGTATCAAAAAAGTTAACATTAATTAATTTTTTCTCTCATTAAAGCCACAATAAAAATCATGTTTTGTTTCAGCAACTAGCATCTACCTCATACCCTACAAAACATTCCTCAGCTGTATATAACCTACAACACATCCTACAGCTGTATATAACGTACAACACATTCTACAACTGTATATAAATCTTGCTACTTTAACAAATCTAAAAAAATTTGTGGAAACAATACTTAAAAAATTTGTGGAAACAATACATAAAAATAAAATTAACAATAGTAAAGAAATGTGATATCGTATACACCTAGCACTAACAACAAATTAACAAAATTCTGAAAAATAATACACATATTTATATATAATATAATAAAAAATGAAGATAAAATAACAAATATGATAAAATATTTCAAGTTTGTATACCCATAACATATCAGTTTATTACCTTTTCCAGTCTTAGGATCTCGAGCCAGAGCAACATTACCTTGAAGTTTCCTTGGTGTTGTAGCTTTAAAAATAATAAATGTTTTTTTTTTAAAGTATTTTTTAACAAAGTATGTAAATTAAACCATAATAGCAAAGTATTACCAATTACACCATTTTTAATTCCAATGTTTGTGTTAGAAATAGCTAGCGGCAATGTTGGTTTATTTCCTTCAAGATTGCTAATGCCCTGCGCAGGATAACCTTTTCCTCCATTGTCTAACTGTGAATCAGTTAACACAGATAAATCTAAAAAAGTAACTTTTGTTGCATGTAAAAGGTTCATACGTTATATTTAGGATTACAAACTTATTTTAACAACTTAGAGATATCTAGTCATCTTAGAGTTTGATAAACACTTTGTTTAAAAAATACAATAAAATGTTATTAGAATATTTTTTTTGGACAAAAATCACCCCCCTTCCCCACAAAACAAACAAAAAACAAGAGAATTTTATATATGCATTATATCCCGCATATATTAGAAAACCTAAAGATCCTATCCTAGTACAGTGTATCACTGTTTATTGCTTGGAATAAAAGTCAATTTAGTTGAGTAAAAAATCTAGAACCCTTATGTCTTTTCATTCAATTTAACTTTTCAGTTTTTAATTTTTGTTTGTTTATTTAATAACAGTAGTATGTACTAATATATTACTTAGTTTTCTGTTTACTCTCTTAACGTTTTATCTAATTCATAAGATGTTATAATTATTTACACCTAATGAAACTTTAGATTATGTATTTCATTAGTTTTTTTTTCTTCTTTTGTTTACTCCATGGGTGTGATTTTCATAAATACTTTCATACAAGGTCGCTTCAAGCTGGCTCAGCGCCCTAGTTGGAGCACTGAGGCAAAATTAAGTTGTGAAGCTCCAAAATCTAAATGTCATTGATCTATACAATGACATTGCAAATATGATTGTAATGACTTTTTGATATATAGCAAGTTTTTAAGGCAATCTCTAAATCATTGGGGTCTGGATATGGATTGCGCTTTTGTCAGAGCAGCTTTTGTCGGAGCAGCTTTCCTCTCATTGTTTTGCTCCATTATTATTTAAATGATATAATACTTTAAAAATTAAAAAGCAAATATAAAAAATTTTATTATTTTTCAAAATTAACTTTTAATCCACATAGTCGATTTCAAAAATGTATTAGTTGATTTTAGTCAACTTTTGAAAATGTATTAGTTGATTTTAGTCAACTTTTGAAAATGTATTAGTTGATTTTAGTCAACTTTAGAAAATGTATTAGTTGATTTAGTCAACAATCGAATTACTTAATAGTCGCAACAACACTACTTATAAGCCTTTGATGGCAACCTTAATGTTGGTACCAATAAAAATACTCAGAATTGATCTGCCAAACAGGTTAATATCAGAAATATCTGGCTACTAAAAATTACTTTAATTTTTTTATGTGATATTTATATTGCTTATGCAGCACAATAATCAGGTTGAAATGGAACTTGTGATTCTATAAACAGATTGAAGATTGTAGAGTTGTTAAATGAGGATACAAATAGATATTTAGAGTTGTTAAATGAGGATACAAATAGATATTTAGAGTTGTTAAATGAGGATACAAATAGATATTTAGAGTTGTTAAATGAGGATACAAATAGATATTTAGAGTTGTTAAATGAGGATACAAATAGATATTTAGAGTTGTTAAATGAGGATACAAATAGATATTTAGAGTTGTTAAATGAGGATACAAATAGATATTTAGAGTTGTTAAATGAGGATACAAATAGATATTTAGAGTTGTTAAATGAGGATACAAATAGATATTTAGAGTTGTTAAATGAGGATACAAATAGATATTTAGAGTTGTTAAATGAGGATACAAATAGATATTTAGAGTTGTTAAATGAGGATACAAATAGATATTTAGAGTTGTTAAATGAGGATACAAATAGATATTTAGAGTTGTTAAATGAGGATACAAATAGATATTTAGAGTTGTTAAATGAGGATACAAATAGATATTTAGAGTTGTTAAATGAGGATACAAATAGATATTTAGAGTTGTTAAATGAGGATACAAATAGATATTTAGAGTTGTTAAATGAGGATACAAATAGATATTTAGAGTTGTTAAATGAGGATACAAATAGATATTTAGAGGAGTAGCAAAACTCATTCAAAAAAAAACTCATTTAACTGTAGTGGTCTTCATGGCGTTGCGGAGGTAAACATAAAAAAACATAAAAAAAGTGTCTATAAAATAAGACTAATTATAAATATTTTAGCGCTAAAATCAGAAGAAGTAGGGGTAAAAAATATTTTGTGTCATTATCCCCCCCCCCCCCAATCCTCAGAAATGCATTGCAACCACCAATGACATTTTGAATTTTGATCCTTATAATGACTGTATCACACAGAAAAGATCTGCCATTCAAATTGCATGTCTTTAGACTAAACTCCCAACACGTATTGTGTTTATGTTAAAGAAAGTGTTTACAGTTTTCATAGTTTATTTCAAGAGCGCTTAATTTGTAATAGCTTCAGTATATGATGTATTGTAGACTTTTGAAAAGAAATCTAAAAATTCTTAGTTTTTTTAAAATTGTTTTTTATTTTATTAGCTGAATTTATTCTTTGCATCTTAATATCTTTGCATTTAATAATTTCAAAAGCAGCAAATTTGGAAAAAAAGGAAAAAGTGGGTGGGTGGCTAAGGGCTACCAGTCGATCGCTTATATTTAATGTAAAGTGATGAAGTACTTATATAACTAAATGATTATTACATGATGATGTTTAACATTATGTGACGATATACAACATACAAGTAAATCTTTAAAAAAACAAAACTGGTTTTTTTTATTTAGCCTTATAAAAGTATATTTACTTTATTAACTTTTTAAATATTTATTTTCACATATTAACGAAATTTAATTATCCATGCAAGAACATATTTTTATTGAATTTCTTTTATAAAACTTGTATTATTTTATCTACTTGAAGTTTTCAAAAAGTTTTTATAAAACTTGTATTATTTTATCTACTTGAAGTTTTCAAAAAGTTTTTAACAATAGTTTAATTAAAAATAATCTAATGATTGCTAAAAACAAGTTAATACAATTTAAAAAGCAGATTCTATTTTTATCAATGTTTTTTGGGATTTTTTGTGAAAATTTTTTTTTCAAGCTTTAATTAAAACAACAAGTTTTTATTGATATACATTTACTAGTTTTAATAATAAACGTATATCAATTTAATATATCATTTAATGTTTCTTTATAATGAACACAATATGTTTTTTTTTTTCAAGTTTTAATATGAACACATGTATTGGGAGTTGGTTTATTTAACAATTATTACAAAAACAATGTTAAAATAAACCAGATTCATTTATTGTTTTAAACATTTTTTGATTTTAAGTAATTTTTTGTACAGTAAAAGGCATTTTGATGTAAAAAACTTCTTCTGGTTTCTTTTAACATTTTTTTTGTAATAAAAAAGTCACAGAATCTACAAAAATATAACAAATAATGGGGATTTCATCACAAAAAAAAGAAGGGGGGTCGCTGTCTCATCACAAACAAGTATTATATTATTATAAACTTAAATTTAAAGTCTTGTACAAGTGCTACTACAAAAAAAAAAATAATAAAAAAATAAAAAAATAACAATAATTCTAACTTTGCTCTGATTCTGACTTTAAGTTACTCATTCCAAACAATAACAACTGATCATGTAGCCTAAAACATCAATAAACAAATATATATATATATATATATATATATATATATATATATATATATATATATATATATATATATATATAAATATACTTTTATATTAATATATAAACTATCTTCAAATATTTATATATATATATATTTTTTAAACATCTTTGCTTCCAACAAGGCTGTAAGCAGCCACTAATTAAAGTTGGAAGTTACTGAAAGAGAAAAGATGAAGATTGTAGAGCAAGATAATGATTGACGGACGACTTAAAAGATTGCAAATTATACGAATCAGGAAAGCAAGATGAAGGAAGCGAATTCCAAAGAACTGATGTTCGAGGAAAAAAACTAGACGAATAAGCATTTTTGGAGCACTTAGGAACAGTCACAGAAAAAGGATGAGACCTAATTGAATGACGAATAACACGAGAATGAATTTTAGTAGATGACACAAGAGAGCTAGCTCTTTAGAGCAGTGCCCATTATAGTATTTGTAGAAAAGAGAAAGAGAAGCAACATTACGACGATGTGATAATGGTTGGAGGTTGGCTGCAAGAGCAGGTCCAACTATGTTTACAAGCGTTTTTGCACCTTGTCTAAAAGAGAAAGGGCATCATTAGAAGATCCGCCCCAGATATGGCAACAGTATTCCATACAAGGCCTGATTTGAGATTTATAGAGATAGAGAATAGAATCCGAAGTAAGAAAGTGACGAGCTTGATAAAGAGATGCAAACTTAGCAGATGCTAATTTTGCAACTGATTTGATATATGGTTTCCAAGAAAGATTGGAAGTAAGAGTTAATCCTAGAAGATGAAGAGTAGGTGACTCATTGAGTACATCACCATTCATAAATATAGAAAGATCTAAATTATTGCGATAATGATTGGCTAAAAAAAATTGAGTTTTATCTGAATTAAAGTTCACCAGCCACTGTGAGCCCCATGCTGTAGCAGAAGTGAGATCCTTTTCAAGCTCAAATGCCCCCTCCAAGCAATCAGAGGGTGTTGGTTTCTTATCACAACAAGAATAAATGGTAGTATCATCAGCAAACAATGCCACCTTAGATGTGAGAATATCTGAAAGATCATTAATGTAAATTAAAAAGAGTATAGGGCCAAGGATAGAACTATGAGAAAGAAATGAAAAGAAATATAAAGATAAACAAAAAATTGTTAACTTACATTTTCACGCTGGTAATAAGCTCCTCAATCATTTGTACAGTTACACGTGAATCGTCTTCATATTGTTGTACAAGTTCACCAGATACATCAATACGATTGGTGCTACTTACTAGAAGCAGAGATAAAATGTTCTTATTAATTTAATGTAAGCAAAAATGCGATTCAACCTTTCTATTTAAATCAAAATGAAAATCAATATAAAAAAAAAAATCATCATACAGTTAAGTATTTTCTTGAGAACAATGGAAGAGTCATCTGAAAACTTATTATGTGCCTGAATAAATTTTCGCACATTTAAACATTCTTCTGCTTCTTCATCCTTTAAAAAAAGTATTTTGCTCAAAACTTTCATTTTAAATTTAAACTAACTTATATGTTAATTTACATTATATCTTATATAGTTTAATTTAATTTATTAAATAATGAAATTTATTATATAGATATTTACCTTTGCCAACGTTTTCAACATTGCTTTCACCTCTCCCACAAGTGCATGATGAGATGTAAAGCTTGCTTTTACAACTGACAACTCCATTTTTAAGTTTTCCTGATAAAAAATTTTTATTCAAAAAATTGAAAAACGAAAATTCTTTTTGGAAATTTTGTTCAAAACTTAATTTTTTTAGTGATAATTAAATTTCTTTTTAACTTGAAGATTGAAGCTCAGTTTGGTTTAAAGTGTAAAGAATGTAGTACAGTGAATCAAAAAAAGTAAATATAAGTTAAAAAACCAAAAGTGAGTTAAAAAAACCGAAAATTCAAAATATCTTTTATGCATATATAGATTTTATGCATATATTTGAGGCATACTACAAGCTTGTATGTATTTTTGAGTCTCTTATGACCACTAAGTACAGCAAAAAAATTTGAGTTTCTTAAACCAAAACATGTAAAATTTTAGTCTGAAAAAATTTACTTTAAATTAGACTGCAGACAGTCCTAGACTATTTAAATTTAAAAGTAACTGAGAAATAAAGAAATTAGTTAAAGACCAAGAAAACAGTTGAAAAAAGACTTAAAAATCTGGATATTTTAAGTTAGGAAAAAAAAAAAGATAGGGGAGAATTCTAAAGCACTGACATGAAAAAATAACTGTATAAAAGTAAAGAGAAATAGTTGCAATAAAAAATGCAAGTTTGCTGAAAGACAAGTTGTGCTAGATTGCATTTTGGTAGTTAGAACATGAGATGATATCTTATTTGAGCAGCAAACCTGATAGTATTTGAAGAATGGAGTAACAAATGCAACTGTATAACAATGTGTTAAGATGCAAACTTGGTTCCTAGAACTGGAAAACTATTTAGTGGACACAGAAAAAACTATTAAACATTAAATTAAGATTTCTCTAAAACAATTTAAGTGTTTTATCTTGAACTTTTTTCAAATTAAAGGTTATTATTATCTTTAATTTATATAAAATATTTACATTTATATAAAATATTTACAAATTAAAATTAAAAAATTTGGGTTTAAAAACAAAATTATTTCATTATTAGTCTTGGTTATTACTTCATTAAATTTAAACGGAAATAAGTTTTTCTATTTTCAGATCTGTTTTTTAAAATACAAATTTAAAAATATCATTTCTGATCAAGAGGTATTGGTACTGGCTCATAAGATTTTTTCTAGATATCTAGCCTGCATGGTTCAATATAGCTTTGAAAATTTCTTTATTCAAAGCCTTTTGTGACAAAGCCTCAGAACAAAAACTAATAGGCAATTCTAATACTTCTACACACCATGTTCCAAGAGCTTACAAACAGTTGGGGAAATCACTTAATAAAAAGATTAACTTTTTAACAAGTGTAGTTTCATGGTAGTACTGAATGAGTTCAACTCATTCGGAAGACTAAGATCAGTAAATTTTAGAATTCAAATTTAATTTCATGAAGTAAATGATAAATATCTGCATTCTGTATTATGGATGAATTCCTGATAATTTGATTCAGTCCAAGAAAAATATCGCACTGAATACTTAAGCTAACAAAGCTTTTTTTTTTCACTAAAAAAACTAATTGAAATTCTCAACAATTTCTAGCATTTTTCATGACTTTTCTACAAAATCATTTTTGGTAGGATCTATAGAGGCTTTTTTTATTGAGCTATAGTCAATACTTCAACATTCAACAACACACAGCTTGTGCAGTGTATGCACAGCTTTCTTGTGCAACAAATACACAAAACAAAGACCAGAGCCTGTTCATTTATAGTCATCAATAGCTTTATCTAATGTATATTTAAATATTTTTCAATAAAACTCGTTTTTGTAGCAGTTTTTGCAACTTAATGCAACACCAACAGAAGAATTTACACAAAAATACAATTATATTAATGCATTGCACTAAACAATAAACAATTTTGATGTGCTGTATGTTTGAATTAAGAGATGATTGGTTTTGTTTAATTTTAAAGTGTTTTAAAGTTTTATTGAATTAAATGTTTCAATTTTGGTTTTAAAGTTTTTATGATAAAGTTTATGATAAATACTTAGGGACATAGAGACACAAGAAATTAAGAATAGTGTTTAGAAACAAACACAGATATACAAAGAGTTATGTAATTTGAACAGTATTTAGAAACAAACACAGAGATACAAAGAGCTCTGTAATTTGAATAGTGTTTAGAAACAAACACAGAGATACAAAGAGTTCTGTAATTTGAATAGTGTTTAAAAACAAACACAGAGATACAAAGAGTTATGTAATTTAAATAGTGTTTAGATAAAATAAATTTTTAAATAATTTTTTTCTTTTAGGTAATTTTTAAATTAAAGCAAGCTATTCCAATTTTCTTTTTTATGCAAAATATGAGAAAAGTTTATAAAGGAACATGTAGGGATTTAGCTTCACGCATATACAATATCTTTAAAAAGTGGTTTTAGTTTTTAAATAGTTTTAGTATTTTAAATTCTACATTTTATGCTACTATTTAATAACTAAACTTCTATATGCTTTTTCTATTAATAAAAATTTAAAAACACAATAACAAAAATCAATTAAATATTTACCCTTTCAACTTGAATAGCATTTCTTATTATTGGATCTTTTGCTCGCTTACTTTTCATTTGCGTTTCAATTTTTTCAAGCCTCGCTTTCATCCAATCAATAGTAATAGGCTCATGAGGTGGCATTGAAATCTGTAACAACAAAGCTTATAATGTTATCAATATTTGAAAAAACAAAAACAAAAAAAAACAAAAAAATTATAGACCTTAAGACTATTCATGAATTGTTCAACATCACCCAATTCATCCATACAGGTTTCAAAAGCTTCACAGGATTCTTTAAACCTAAAATTATATGGTAAAATATGGATGACTATTAAAGCTTGTTGCCTATATTTATTTCAAAATGCACAAGTTGATCCAGTAATGTGGTAGAGAAAAAGCGCTTGCTTTGAAGGAAGAAGTCCAGAGTTCTGGTAGTACAACACTTAACTTGTTTTTCTGCGCAGCAATCTTGTTTTTCAAGGTTTGTGTTTCAGAAATTATTTGTGTTGTATAAATGAGAAAGGTTTGTAACCATAATTAACAATATGATATATATTTATACTAATATATGGTTTAGCAACTTAGCATTTTTTAACTTTTAACAAATTTTATTGAATAATCTCCATTAAATGATATACACAGTTATTATCAGCAAATGTCATATACCAGGTTTACCAATACAAAGTGAGTTTTTGTTGTGAAAATGAAATTCTTCTTTTTAAATAAGGAAGCAAAAAAACTTTATTCAAAGTATTGACCATTGCTTTCTACACATTTTGATCACCCTTCTGGCAATTTGTAAATTCCAGACCTATAGAAATGTTTATCTTTTGAAGCAAACCAATCAGACACCCATTTTTGACATTTTTGTAGGAATCGAAGTGCTGCTCACCCAATGGGTGTCCCGTTGATGGAAAAAAAATGTTAGTCAGAAGAGGTCAAGTCTGATAAATATGACAGGTGGGGTAGCAACTCCCACCCAAATGCTTTGATTGTATCCTGAACTGGTTTTGATTTGTGTGCAAGCATATATTAAAGAGAAAAAGCATTGTCATGTAACAATATTATTTTGTAGCGTCTCCTGGCCCATTCTGGTCGCTTTTTGTTCAATGCAAGTAAGTAAGTGACCGGAGTTGAAATTTTACCGAGGCAAGTTTGATGAAAAATAGTCGAGCCAGGTTTGTGACCAGGGTCAACAAACCTAATTTTTCTAACCTCTGTCTAAGATTATGGCTCTTTTTTTGTCTTGTTAGAGTCATACTACACATCCATATGATCATTATCTTCTCTTTTGGCAAATACATATAAATACTTAAGTTTATATAAATATGCAAAGATATTGTATGTAGTAAGCGACCGGGGCTAGGTTTGACAACACATAGCCGCGACTGGGGCCAGGTTTATGACTAGGGCTGCATAAATATTGATAGATCCTATAAAAATGTTATTTTTAATTAAAATTTATGATATGAGTTATAATTAAAAACAATACTTTTATAGGATCTATTAATATTAGTGCAGCCCCGGTCATAAATCCTATAAAATATTGTTTTTAAATAAAATTCATGTCGTAAATTTTAATTAAAAATAACACTTTTATAGGTTCTATCAATATTTATGCAGCCCTGGTTATGAACCTGGCCCCGGTCGCGGCTATGTGCTATCGAACCTAGCCCCGGCCATAGCCTCGGTCGCTTACTAATTGTATGCCAGCATCTAAATAAACAGAAAACATATATGATTATATCCACATATATTTATATTATGTATGCATAAATGCGCCTATTTCCTAACCACCTGGATCCAAGCAGGTATAGAAGCTTTTATTTCTACTTATCAAGTCAAGTCTCATTCTGCTCGATATTTTTCACCTACTTGTGCAGTTGCTATATTAAACTGTAATCATTTTTACCATCATTTTTACACGAGTATCTCTCCTGGGAATAAATTCTTTTTCTTTTCGTATTGCAAGAAAATATTTTTATTAACAATTAGTTATATTAGTAACAAGTTGCTGTCTGATGGTAAGTCCTATTGCTCTCAGTTTACTAAACCTTATATCTTATCTCAGATTATCTCAGTTATGTTCTAGAGAGTTTTGAAAAATCTTTAACAGTATCACTAACTGAAGTAAGTCTAACATCCCATTTCTAATTCATTGGTATGATCTTATTAGTTATCTCCAGAATGGAGATAACTAATAAGATCAGACCAATGAATTAGAAAGAATAAAAAAAGGCAGAGCTATTTGTAAAGAACTTTTCCTCTATCTTGACTCTTGAATCTAACAACCATACTCCTGCTAACATTTCAGTTAAACAGGTTAACCTATTGTTAAACAAGTTAACCCATTAACATTGTTAAACATGTTAACCCATAATATTGTTAAACAGTTTAACCCATAACATTGTTAAACAGGTTAAACCATTCAAATCACTCCAGCTTCCATTGCTTAAGTCATATCTCAATTAAATTCTTCTATTACTTGTGGTGTAGACAGCATTACCATCATAGCCTTAAAAGAACTCTATTTATTTCTTGCTAACCTATTAAAGTGTTAAATAGGTGGTTACAATATTTAAAAACTCTAGAAAACACTCTCTAACTATTCTATGATTATATTTCTTTCTATTCTAAATAAACGTTTTAAGATTATTGAAACATTTCTTTCTAACCTCAGTATTAAAATCAATCACAAAGGCCAACACTATTCTTTAATTATAGTAACTATAGGAATACGGCAAAGTTCTATCTTTGCTCCTGTTTTATTTCTTATTTACAATAACAATTTTACAGTCAATCTTACATCTAAAGCAGCTCTATTTGCTGATGACTCAATTTTATACTCATGCCTTAACAAAAAATCTGTTTGATAGCTTAAAACAAGCAGCCATTTTTAATCTGATTTCTCTTTCTGTAACAGCTTGAGGCTTGCAGTTGCTTGTGGATTTTAACTCCAACAAAAACTCAGTTATTTACTGCAAATAACTATTGCAATATTGACATTCCTATAATGACAAATAACAACTCTCTCACTCTCAAACAAGGTCCAAAAGAAAACATTTACAAGCTCATGATACACTACACTTTTCTGATCTTACTAAACACAGAGCATTGCCTTCTTGCCAAATTGATCTGAGATTGTTTAGGATTCTTAAATAAATCCATTTTTCATCACTAGTAACAATTCAATGCAAAACTGATTTTCTTTTGTGTCTTTGAAGCAAAATTTTACAAATGTTTATTTGGTTTTCGATCGGTCTCTCATTTAATTCATGTGGCATCCATTTTCCACACTTTTAGATCTTTACCATAGCTTTTAAACAGCTAGAAATGTTTTGTTGTGTGGCTTCATCCAATATTGCTTCCAATCTTTAAACTTTATTAGTGATCTTCCACATTCTTTATATCTCACATCAAAATCATTTTCTCTGAACCATTGAAACTACCTTTTGCATATTGCTTCTGATAGAGCATGATCACCATATGCTTCAACACTTGATGTACAATGTTGAAATTTGAAAGTTTCATGCCAATCGGCAATCATTCAGCCATATATTTGAACCTCATTTTTCCAAATTCTGAGGGCAAACTCAAAAATCGAGGACCGTTTTTTTTATATGACAAATATTGCTTTTTTTTGTGCAAAAATGTCTGTATATGGCAATGTTTCTGTAAATATACTTACAGCATATACATACATATATATGTATGTATATGTATTTACATACATATATATGTATGTATACATATGTATACATATATATGTATGTATATGCTGTAATATATATATATATATATATATATATATATATATATATATATATGCATGTATGCATGTATGCATGTATGTATGTATGTATGTATGTATGTATGTATGTATGTATGTATGTGTATGTATATATATATATATATATATATATATATATATATATATTATATATATATATATATATATATAGAATTACCAGATTTGCAATGTAATAAACATACTTTACAACAGATGATACAACAGCTTGATCAAACAGGTCCGACTCATGAAAATTTGCCTTGTATGTTTCCATAGCAATAATCGAGGAAGCAAGATTAATAACATCTTGAAACAGTTTGTTTTCAGACTAAATATAATTTTTACAAATATACAGAATAAAAAATATAAAGTTCAACTCTTTCACTCCAAGTAAAAAACAATTAAGTAACTGCAGGTGAAATGATGGATTTAAAAGCTATAAAAATAAAAAATCAGAAATTCACAAATGAGACCTTGTCTTTCTTTTATCAGAAAAATAACCAAGAGAGTTTTTTTTCTTTAAATTCTTATTTTTTTAAAGCTTTAGTTAAGTGATCAAATGCCATTTTTAGCATGACCCACAGAGTGGGTCACAGAGGGTTAAAGCAAATTAAAAATTGAAACAAAAGCAAAAAACTTACAAGTAAAAAATTCTTTCTTTTAGTTACAGCATCATCAAAATTCTTCAAAACACTGTGAAGAGCTGGATTTGCACCTGATGCCCACTTAAGACGCTGTTCTATGCTAGATTGAAGTTGATTATACTTTTCCATTAAACCTGGAATACATTGCTCTACTTGATTGATTGATGCCATACGCTAAAGCAAATACAACCAAAATTAAAAACTATTGAGATATTTCATGCTAATGATGTTTTATTTTACTTATTTGAAATACTTATTGTTATTTCAAAATTTTCTCTTTTTTTGATGCCTTACATTTTCGAATAACTATAACTTCAAAATTTAGAAGGAAATGCAACAAAATTAAACATAAATTTAAAATGGTTATAACAACTAATTAGTAGCCATAGAGACCAAAACTATGTTTTAACTCAGTTTCCCACTGGTCCTAATTTCTACAAATGAAAATGCTATATCAGGCCTTGTGATAAAGTGTTACATGTGACTCATTTCACACAGGCAATTTTACATAGGCGTATAATATATTCATATATTTATACTACATAATAGCCTCTGCAATATCTAAACTTTTAAAGATTCATTAATTTTAATTTTAGGAGAAAAGTAGTTTCTTTTTAAAGACAGGTTTAAAGTAGATATATATAGTTAAAGGGGTCACAAAATGCTGAGACAAGTGTTTACTTTAAAGAGAATGATTTAAAAAAATGTTTGGGCAAAATTTTTTTAAGTAAAACAAAATATTAAATGTATACCAACAAAAACAAACTTTGTTGTTTTACTCGAAGCTCACTATCTCCACAGTAGCAATTCTCTCGGAGTCTTTAAAATATACGCATTTTTATATATAATATAAAATTATTTTGTATTTGTTAACCTTATAAAAATTTAATTAACAGCATTTAGGGATTGTTCATAAAGTACGTACATTTGGGTGGGGGAGAGGGGGTCTACAAAGAGTGTATATGAGATGGAGGACAGGGGTCAACTATAAAAGTACGGAGACGTTAATGTAAAAAAAATATCATAAAATATTGGGTAGGTAGGTTGAGAGCGTAGATAGTTTTAGGAGATGGAGAGTACTCAAATAAAACTAAAACAAAATATGGAATAAGGAGGATGGTGGGGTTGGGTTACATATATTTTCTAAACACTTATTTAATCAAGCGAGATATACTTAAAAAAATTTATTCTATAAAACATGTATTGCTCATTTTATTTTATTTTGAAAGTTAAATAATTACTGTCAAAGATTGCAAAAAACGTGTAGTATTATCGAGTCAATTTTGAAATCAAAATCATTTAATGAAAAACCTTTCATTGTCAATTTTGCTTGTTTTTTGATAAGAGAAATGTAAAATACTTGCCAAATACGAAATATAAATTAGGAAATATTAAATATTTTTTTTAAAGCACGCATTAACACAATAACAATTTTAATTGTCATGTGTCTTGAACTATTGCCATAAAGCATTATTTATTGCTTTAATTAATAAAAAGCTGTCTGTTTCATGCTCTGTTATGCATTGATGATCTCTAAAAAAATTTTTTTTTACTTTACATAGCCATTATGTACAAAAAAGGTTACTATTATTATTACGGCGCACATCAGTTTATAATTTAAAGAATGTTACTCAATTTGTAATACCTGAGGCTTTATTTCCTTTATTTCAATGCAACAAAGGCATTCTTTTTCAAGTGGCATAGTTTTACAATATCCGTATTTACATCATTGTTCAGTGCCAACACTTAAACGACTTAACTTTGACGTTTTAGTAGTATCAAAATTCAAATTTTCATAGCTGATACGATTTTCAACTATTTTGTTTCTTTTATCCATACAGGTTTTTTTTGTCTTTTTTTTAGGAGGTTCGAATCGCTATGGAGTTGCTAACATTTTAATCGTTTAGTTATCAAAATCCAAATGCAAAATACAAAATTACCTTAACATTTATATGCAAATCATCAAAATTTATCAATTTCCACTAAATTGACATAGCTAATATTTTCTAACTATTAATTAAAGAATTTGGTTATTTTCTCTAATAAATGATGTCGTTTACAAAAATAACTTATTCATTAAAAAGTTTTTAAATGTTATTTCGATAGGAGAACAAAAATGTCTCAACTTGTCTCGGCACTTTGGGATCCCTTTAATGACCTTTGTATTTAATGGATTTAGTAATATCCAATAATTGCAAATAAATTTTTGTCAGTTTATAAAATGTTTTAAATGAAAGACCTATTTGAACTAATGAATTAATTAATGCACTTTTTTTTGTGTCTGATATGTGCTGATTTTTGTTTTGTTTTACACATTAAAACACAAAGAATAAACAGATTGTCAGATTAAAATAAACAGATTGTCAGATTAAAATAAACAGATTGTCAGATTAAGGTGCGTTTGAATAATAATGATAAAAAATAAACAAATTTCATTAATGAATTAATGAAATTTGAATCTATGACTAGGAATAAATAGTAATTCTGTAACTTTGAAAACCAGAATCCTTTTTAGGACTTCACACTTCCGAACATTTTGTAAAATATTTAAAATGAGTCCATTTGGAAAAGTTACCTATCAATTTGATTGGTTCTTTTAAAAACGAGCAAAAATTTTAAATAATTTCTTGTTTCTAGAGGACATGAAATGTATTCTCTCATATAATAGAGGATACAATTCAAAATATCATTACCTATTGTGGAAAACTTTTCTTCAGTTACAGATGGCAACTACACAAGTGTCACAAAAAAACTAAAAACAAGATGTATGCAATGCTAACCATTTAAAAAGCTTGTTCTTTAAATAGCATTCAATACCCTTCTTAAAGTACATTTAATGCACAAAAATACAAAAAAAGACAGCTTATCAATAGTTCAAAAAACCAAGTGTAATTGCAAGTATTTATCAATAAATGGTGCCAGATTCTTTGTAATCAAACTGAAAATTATGTATCCTCAAAAGATAAAGCTAATATCTGTGCATGCTGTCATAAAATATTTCCTCTTTTAAAACATACCAAATGATTTTATACCTAAATTTTTCTTTTAGGGAACATGAAATATATTCTCTACATTAATTTGAATTCAAATTAAAATAAAAATTAAAAAAAAACTTTTTCGGAAATGTTTTAAAATCTCAATTAATCTTGTTTTTAATTAAAATTGACAAAAAAATTAAACTTTTGACAAGAAGACAGAGAAGACTGTCCAAACCAAAAGTCCCCAAAGCTTACATTAAAATTACTATATGGACCAATAAAAGAACAAAGGGTTATTTAAGTGTCACTTCAATATTTAACATTTAATAATTAAAAATTATTTAAGTGTCACTATATAATTCAATTTTTAATAATTAAAAATTATTATATATTTTTTTTAGATTTCACTCTGGAAATCATATTTCTTGTTTTATTGAACACAACTATAATGATTTCATCAACACTGAATTTGGAGGTAATTGTACACCTACTTGTATTTCACCCTAAACCCCTAATGTATCATTTTTTTTGAAAATCAATTTTGAATATAATTTTGAAAAAATCAAAATTAAAATTTTAATTGATTTAAAAAAAAACTTTGACCCACATTAAAGATTGAATATTGTAGCACATTTTTATTATTTTTCACTTCCAATTTCTAATTCAAAAAAATAGAGTATCTTTTTATCTGTGAATATATTTATACCAGCCTTGTTGGTGTTGGGTTTGAATCCCAGTGAAGTGTTTGGATGTTTTAAAACATCTACATTATATTAGACAATTATCATTAAGTATTAAAAATAATGAATTTATCCTGGTGAGTGACCATACCAGTTAAGTATTAAAAATAATGAATTTATCCTGGTGAGTGACCATACTAGTTTATCATTTATCAAAACCAATATGTTTGTAGAAATCAGTATTTTTGTAAAGATGATAAAACTGACAATAAAAGATTGTTCTTAAAAATTCTTAAAAATCATTCTTAAAAAAAAAACAAGTTTTATAACTTAAATAATAAATGTAAAATTAAATAATAAATATCAATAAAATTAAATACAATACAAAATTTAATAGTAAATTTCAATAAAACAGATTTTTGTCTTTATACAACTATTTTCCACAAATATATTTGAATTTGAACATTATACAGAAGTATAAAATGTGACGTCGCTGGAGATTGGCAGTACTGCTGTATTTTATTGCATTGTATTTGAGTGTGAGCATTAAAGGGTTAATGACAAACGTCATTTAATATAGGATTTCTTATGCTATTTGTACTACCTAGTGTCAACTATATATAAGAATAACTTTACAACTTACAAGTGTTAACTATACAAACAATAATGACAACTGGTCTGGTCTTTTTTTTATACAGCTGTCTCATTTTAAATTATATTTAATCATATTTTAAATTCATTAAACTCAACTATAATTATAAGTATACTAACTTTTACACATTAAACAAAAAAATCATACCTTTTTGATGTCATTTATGATTGACACTTTGGTTGGATTGGCTAATGGTTGATTTCGCTTTCTACCATTTACAAATAAAATTTCTTCATTTAGCCACTAAATGATTCATTAAAACATGTCATTAAAAAACCAATTAAATCATGTAAATCATTAAATCATGTTAGTCATTGAATAAAAAAATTGAACAAAGATGTAAAAACAACCAGTTACAGTTCTATTAATCAAAATTAATTAATAAGAACTTACTTGATATCTTGCCAGCTGTTGTTGTGCTCGTTGGACAACATCTTTCTGTGCAGAAATTGAAGCATCCAGTCTCCTGTATACAAAAATAATATTTAGTGACATGGAGTCACTTGTTCACACAAAATAATTCAAAGAAGTGACGTAAAAACTATTAACCAATGCAAGTAGAGAAACATTTAAGCAAAAAAAAAAAAAAAAAAATTTTATGTGGTGTTGATAATAAATGAATGGTATAATGGCAAATATTGAATCTTATTCATTGTATTTTTATGTAAAAATGTTAGAAATTATATCACTAAATATGTTTTCTATTTAATATTTGAAT
The DNA here is from genome assembly GCF_038396675.1 of Hydra vulgaris. NCBI lineage: Eukaryota > Metazoa > Cnidaria > Hydrozoa > Anthoathecata > Hydridae > Hydra > Hydra vulgaris. Next base: position 34,070,294 of record NC_088927.1, read on the forward strand.
AATAAATAGAAACTTTAATGTTATTTAAACATTTTTTTGACTTTATAAAACTTTCCATATTGTTACAAAATAACCATTTTCATAATAATACTAATAAAAGTTCAACTAAAAACATTACCTTGATAGGTCATGCTTTCGCCAAGCAACATCATGAGCATTAATCAAAGTACCAGCTTGTGATAAATGTTGGTGAGGAAAACTATTTGATTTCAGATTTACCTCAACAACCTTCAAGTTTCATAAAACTTAATTAATTATAAAACAAAACATTTTAACTTTCATTAAAAATTTAAAGTCTGACCTTTTTGCAAAGTTCTTCCATTGAGCTTACAAACTTTCGCCCCTCTTGTATATCTTTAAGCAAGCTTGGGGCAAGAAGAGAGGCATAGCAAATTGAAAGAACATTGACGGCTTGAGAAGGTAAACCAACTAAAAAACACTGAACACATTCAGCAATAAACTGTTTGACTGGCAAACAAAGAAGCTCTTCATTGAAAACTCGAAACATACGACCAGATTCATTGCCATCATCAGGTGAAGAATTTAAAGTGTGAATTGATATATTAATTTCACGAGTGGCTGCTAATGAAAATAAAACCAACAAAATGAAAATAAAGCAAACAATATAAGACTATGAATATAGAAACCACAATAAAACCAAAAATGTAATAAGCAATTAATAATTTCAAAAGTTTTTATAAATTTTGAACAAATTTTAAAAAACTCACTTGACTGATGAAGGCAGGCATCGAAAAAAGTCTGTATAGTGATCAGTTTTTTCAAAAATAAGAAGCTAGCCCATTTGCAATTTGATGAAAGGCTTATGTTCTTACTGAACTATAAAAAGATTATAAAAGACTAAAAAAGAATTTTTAAGAAATACAGAAATACAGAAGAAAAAACATTTTAAAAATGAGAAAATAAGAAAACATGCAGAAACATTTATTTTTTAAATATACATGATTATAGAAAAAGGTAGTGATCAACTGAAATTCTGTTCAGTTCTGGTTCTGGCCACAACTGACCAGATTTTTTGGTTCCTGTTCTGGTGTTATTTAAGATTTTGGTTGCGGCCGGAACTTTGGTTCAAAATGCTACTGAAAATGGATATCTTAAAGCTTTATTAAAAGGATCCCCAAGTGCCGAGATAAGTCGTGTTCATATTAAAGAAAATGTTAAAAAAAAATGTTTGGGCTAAATTTTTTTGACTAAAACTAAATAATGAATGCACACCATTAATTCTAAAATTCACGTTATAGTTAACGCTTGCCGTCTTTTTATTGGTTCTTGGAGTCTGTATAATGTTAGTTGCAATCTGCAAACTTGATAATTTATTCCATGCGTGCTTAATTCATAACAGTTTTGGTATATGACGCCATTGCAATATCTTTTTAAGATAGCGTTTTTTTTTTGTTTTTTTTAAAGATAAGTATTTTTTCTACTACAATCAGAAAATCAAATATTTGTATAATTTTTTACTAAATCACAAAAAATATTTGTGATTTAGTAAAAAATTATACAAATATATATATATTTTTATATTTATAATTTTTTTTTTTTACTTGCTTTATTATTATTTTGTTTTAGAAGCCAGCCAAAATCATGACACAATTATACATATTTTGTGATTATTAGAGTTCGCAAGCAGAGAAAAAATAAAGGTAGTATCATTTCTCATTTTATATTTAGTTCATATGGTTCAATAGAGTTGTTCATTTTATGTTTAATTTACATTTAGTTATTATTTAACTCCTTCACTACCGCAAACACTGGTAGTGGCTTTTGAGTATGCTTCACAATTTATGTTGTTTTGTACATAAATTTCCATTCTGGACACACAATTCGTTTGTTCTAAAGGTTTAATTAATCTCTACATAATCAAGAAAATATAAGAGCTATATTGTGTAATTATAAATAATTTATCACTTGACAAAGTTAAAAAACCTTGAATAATCCTTCATAAAAAAAACTTTTTTAAATTTATTTATAAAATAAAAGAGCGTTAGCACTGTAAAATTTAACTTGTAGAAGTGTTAAGTATTTAGTTAAGTAATTACCAAAGTCTTTTGAATAAAAAATATTCTTTTTATTCATTAAATGAGTTTTATTTTGAACTTAATATTTTAGTTACTATTTATAAAAACAATGGTTTTAAGCACTTTAGATTTCTTATTGTTTAAAGATGCGTGTTAAAAACTTATTTAATTAAAAAGTACATTAGTTTAGCTTTTAATTGATATATAGTTTGTTATGCTTTTAAGAAGATTTACTATTCAAATTTTAATTGTCAATGTTATGCTATTGAAATTTTATTGAAAAAAATGTGCAGTCGCTACAAAAAGATTTTTGTTTGGCTAGTAGCATACAAGTTAATGCGATTCTTTGTTTTTATATTTTCTTATAACTATTTTTTGTATATTTTAGTACAAATATTTGTCTTAACTTTAATTTTGTTTGATTTGTATGGTTATTAGTAATATAATTTGTTTAATATTTGTTTTTTATTTAGTTCAGTTTATATGTTTCATTCAAGTCACTCGTTTTTTATTCAGTTTCTACTTTAAATTAATTTATACACTTTAGTAAAATTATTCTTTTAGTATCTAGTTTATATTTAGTTTAAACCAGTACGTGTTGCTGCAAATATTTGTTATATATTAAATTTTTATTTTTATAAACTTCAAAAATTTTTAACTGTATCATAAACTTTTTTTGGGATTTTGTAAAAAGTTATACAATTAACATGATTTGGTGATTGTGGCAAAAATAATATATCTTAAAAGAAAAAATTTATACGATGACGTCATATACCAAAACTGTTATGAATTAAACACACATGGAATAAATTATCAAGTCTGCAGATTGTGACTAACATTATACAGACTCCGAGAACCAAAAAAAAATGGAGACAGCGAGCTTCGACTAAAATATGAATTTTAAAATTAATGGTGTGCATTCATTATTTAGTTTTACTCAAAAAACTTTAGCCCAAATGTTTTTTTAAAACATTTTCTTTATTATGAACACAACTTGTCTCGGCACTTGGGGATCCCTTTAAGCATTATCATTTTGATAAAATAATTAAAAAAAAAGTTTTTTAAATTAAATGATAAGGTTGAGAATTAACGGAAATAAGATTTTGCTTTGTTTGAAAACGAAATAATTTTCTTGTTTAAATTAATATTCATATCTTGCGAAGTTTTTTATCGTTATTGTTTGAAAGATAATATTATTGTTATGAGTATAATTTTTATATAAATAAATATATACTTTAAATATTACAATTAATTAAAAAAATCCAACTTTTATCCTAATTTTATATAATCTATAAAGTGTTAAATTTTCTGTTGTTTCTCTTCAATCAACTCTTTTTTAAGTTTAGCGCAACAGTTTTTAATTGCATTCACGCAAGAATTTCTCTTGGAAAACAATGTCCAATTGGACAACTACTTCAAGTGGACAACAATTTCAAAACTATAATTTCCTCAAGGGAATTGTAGTGTTGAAATCGTTAATATTTGTCCAAAGAGAGCATACTGTTAATTATTGTTTAAAGGGAATTTTTGTGTAGCAATCATTACAATAAACATTGGAAATACAAAAAACTTGTCAATTATATTTTTAACATTTGTATTTGACGCAAACCAGCAACATTGAAAAACCGTCTTATATTTCATTCTAACAAAATGAATTCAAAGAAAAACAAGTTTAGCGTGGAAATATTTATAATTGAAGCAAACAATCCAAGAATAGTTCAGTGCAAAATATGCAACAGCAAAGTTTCAAGAGGATCAGACGACCCCAAAAAACAAGGATTATATGGACTAATGTCACACCTGAAGAATTATCATCCTGACATCAAACTTACGCCAGAAAGTTTAGGAAATTCAAAAACCAACAAAGAAGTTGTATTGAAATTAAACAAGAGAAAGACAGTTCCAATCTTCAATATACAATCAAAAAAACAAAGAATTAACATGTTAAAATCTACAATTCCAAACTGGGTTCAAGCTTCTTCAAAAGTTGACTCTGATTCTGAAAAAGGCCAAATGTTTCATAAGTCAATATTTGAAATGATGGTTCTTGACCTCCAACCATGGTCTATTGTCAATGATGCTGGGTTTTTGAGGCACCATGCTCTTGTTGCTCCTAATTACATAATTGCTAGCGAAAAATACTACAGAAGTTTACTGGATCCAACTTATGAAAAAATAAAATTTACTCTCAAGGAAAAGTTGATTCAATCAGAAGCTGAAAGTGTGTCAGTCTGTCTTGATGCATTGTCATCAATTTCATTATTGTTACCTGGGGATGATGGTTCACCATATTTCCAAAGATTGGAACCGTGCCAAATGCTGCATCTCTTGTTCTCAATTTGATGAAAGGCATATCGCAAAAAACATTTTCAACAAAATTGAAACAACAGCAGAGGAGTGGGAAATTTCTTCAAAAATTAAACTTTGCTTAAGAGACAATGCAACAAATGTAAAGGCACCAAGCTGAATGAACCAAGCTGTAATTATGTGTCAGCTCGATGCCTTAACTACTCCCTTCAACTTGACATTAAAAAAGAACTATTTTCACATCCAATCATAGACAGACTGATTGCAAAGAGTGGAAAACTCTGTTCTTACGCATCCCATTCTATTGCTTTCTACACTGAACTTTACAGACAGCAAGAAATCTAAATGGATGCAAAAGTCAGACTTGGCTTAAAAAGTGATGTTGCCACAAGATGGAACTTTACCTATTACATGCTTGAGTAAACTTTACACCTGAAGCCAGTCATTGCTGCTACCTTTCCTCAAATTTCCTTCAGTGGGAATTGAATTTTCTGTCCAAGATTGGAGCCTCTGTGAAACAGTCATGAACATTTCAAGTATTTTGAGGCAACAAAAATGTTGTCAGGTGTTGACTCTTGCATCAGTTTCTGTATTCCAATTGTGACAACAATAATTAAAGCTTTGGAAACAACCTCTAGTGATATCAGTGTTCAGGAGTTAAAAATTGCTATCAAAAATGCAACAGAAAAACGTTTTTCAGCAATTAAAAAAACAGAAGATTCAGTTGCTACTCTACTCGACCCAAGGTACAAATGGTACTTTGTCATATCCCAAATGGACAATCTTGAACCTCTAGATGAATTAGCTCCTACAACTCAATTTCTATCTGACGACAATGAAAAAAAGACATCATTTGTTCATATAATGTCAAAAATTATTGTGCAATCTCAAACTCAAATAGGACCAAATGTTCATCTTCCAAAATGATAAAAGAAGCATTGAATGATTTTTGGATAGTCCAATGGCTTCCCAATACCTTGAGTTTTGGAAAAGCTATGAAAAAAATGCAAATTCTAAAATCAAATTAGCGTTGACTAAGGTGGCAAAAAAGTACCTCACACTACCTCCAACATTTACAGATGTTTAAAGACTGCTTTCTACAGCTGGAGATATTCTCTCAAATGAAAGAAATCCATCCAGAAAATTTGAAAAAACTTCTTTTTTGTCAAGAAAATCTTCCAGTTGTTGGATTCTGTTATTAGTTATTTTTATTAATTTAATATTTTGTTTAAATTAAAACTAACTTTAAAAAGCAATATGTGTTTATGATTTTTGGTTCCGGTTTCGGTTCCTGTTCTGGTTTGGGTTTATTTTCAGATCCGGTTCCAGTTATGAATAATAAAAATTAATTTTCGGTTTGTTTCCGGTTCCGGCAAAATATTAGTTCCAGTCAATCACTAGAAAAAAAGGGACCTTATTGTAAGATTTTTTAAATTAAGTATAGGGTGAAAACTTTATTGTAAAAAAGAAATTTGTTAATTAATAACTGATTTTTAAAACAATAGAGAGCAATCAAAAATTATTAGTAAAATTTCGCATCTAATTGGCTAACTAGATTATTGATTTGATTGGCAAGTTTGCTAACTAATTTGACTGGCTAGCTAGTTAATTGATTTGATTAAAAAGCTAAAAATTAAAAAATCAATTTACTCTGTAGTATTTTTCAAAGATGATGAATCAAAAACAAAAAAAAAATTGAAAATAAAAAATGTTACATTCTATTGAATTAAGGTACAAACCCTAAATTCAAACATTCTATTGAATTAAGGTACAAACCCTAATTCAAACAAATTAATCATGAGTAATTTGTTTGAATTAAGATTGATTAATTTTTAAGATCCAAAAGTTTTTTAGATTCAAAAATTAAAAATGTCAACTACAGTTTTCTCTTTTTAAGCTTATTTTAGGACTGTTTTATTCTTTTCTTTCATTTTAAAAATACAATTCCCCCTCTCTCCCTCCCCCTCCAAAAAAAAAAAAAAACAACCATGCAACTATAAGTGATACCAAAATTTTACCTGCAAAGTTCTTTGGTCTTGATTTAAATCGTCAAATCCTGTTGGCATTTTAACCTTTCTATATGCTTCATATAACCCCATTAACTCAACTTCAACTTTAGTAAACAAACCACTAAAACATGCTAATAGCATTTGCCCAGGAGACATATGACTTGAACTAGAACTTTCTGTAATAAAATAAAAACTTTAAAAAAATTGTCAAACTAATTATAATGTAATTATCAGAGGTTTTTAGTTTTGAAAGAATAGTGATGGTAAACTTCTCTTACTTTAAAACTTTTTAGTATATAAATAATTTACTTGTTCTAAATAGTTAACTGGTTCATAGTTACTACTATTATACTACCTTCTCCTTGGTCAATATTTTCAGCCTCAGTCAGCTGATCAAGATGGTTTTTTAAACCATTTACAATGTTTATAAGATCTTCAGAGACTTCAATCTTTTCTTTAAAACACATATGGAATTGCTCACACAGACTCAGTAAGCTAACTGAACTCATTTGTACAATTTGATTTATAGTCTCTGTAACGTACAAAACAGAAGAGTCGTTATTTAGAAAAGATTTTACTGCTTCAGGAACAATTATTGAGCGAAAATTTGACATCAGCTCCTGCAAGCTATTGTATGCTTTAACAGCAGAACCCACCACCTGCATACTACATAATATTCCATCCATCGAATCAGTTTGATTGGTTTTAAAAGTACTTTGTTTTAAAGGATTGTTTTTTAATACAGACAGTAATTGATTAATATTACTACACATAGTACATAACTCATCTAAAAACCAATCACCATCTCGAGATGTCAAATGCATTAAACGATCGCCAGCAACTAAAAGCATTCAAATCAAATTAAATATATATACTTGTTATAATAATTTAATAGTCCATAAACTCTTATATCATTATCATTATAAAATTTAATTAAAATGTTTGACAATTGTTATTCACTTTCTTTACAATTATTAAATAATTGTTTTACATAAACTAAACAAAATTCCAAATTTGTTATAATTAAATTTATCTAAGGTTTTAAACAAAACAAATAAGGTTTAAAAAATTAATTTCTGAATTTAGTCTGTATACAATATCATATTGATTATTTAAATTAAATATCTAACCTGCAGCAGCATTTTCCATAACAAGTTGTCTCTTATTTAAAGTAGAAAGAGCTGTTACTGTAACACATGCTAAACTTATGGCACCTGGTGTACCAGCATCACCATTAAACTTGCGTAAAGCATTCCATGTTTCTGTAACAGGTCCAGAAAGCAAAGATGTTTCAGCTCGTTCATGATTTCTTCGTTCATACAACTAAATAATATTATTAGCATTTAAAATATCTTTTTATTTTTTCACAAGCAAAAAAAATAAAAAATAAAAAAATATGATTGACTTTTTCAAATGCATTTATTAATAGATACTATAGATAATAGATTAATAGAAAGCCCAAAAAGAAAACAACAATAAAACCTTTATTATCTTGTTATTTTGTTCTGTAAAATACTGATGAAGCTTATTTTCTAATCCAATAACAGATGATTCAATTTCTTTGAGTAACAACTTTCTACGATGGAAATAATCTTGATGATTCTGTATTACCTCTTTGCATTTGTTTAGTGAAGACTCATTAAGCAGAGAATTCAGTAAATATATCCAATTTGATAAGCTGCTATGCTTTACATAACTAGCAGAGAACTAAAGAAAATTTTACTTAAAATTTGTAAAAGTAAACTTTAAAAAAACTGATATTAATATTAATTGGTTAATATGAAAATAATTAAAAATTAACAAAATTAAATTTACATAAATGATAAAAAGGTAAGTTATTAATTGATTCTGTTACTTGAGTTTTAAGGTTTACTAACAATAAAGTTAGTTACGTTAACAACTAAAAAACTTGATCAGTTATATAAAAACTTTCTTTAAAATGAATTACTAACCAAAAATAAATTTTCTCAGGTTATAAAAAACATACTTGACTAACAAATGATGAGTAAGACACTACTGTGTCTAAGCAGGATCGTAGAGATAACCGTCTCTGATTTAGGGTTGAAGCTATCTCCATTTCAATCTGCTCTCCTTGAACTACAATATTTGATTGACCAGCACTGTTTAAAAAATCAACAGCAGCCAAGTAGCATGGAGGTCCAGTATCAACAACTTTGCACACTTCTGGATAGAGACTAGAAATACTACCACTGTGAATGCAAAGAAAAACATGCTAAAAAGACAATAATTTAGGCTACTTAAAAAGTTGTAGATAATGTGAAAAATAACTAATAAATCAATAGAAAGAAGGAAGTACCTTGATAAAAAAACAGAAATGTTAAAATAGTTTAATTACTCTATTTTTAACATTATTTTATATCATTTATAAAAGATTTATAAATTTAAATTTTATAATAAATTTTTAATATGTAAAACGTTTATTATAAAAAACATATGAAATGCTAAATGTGCTTTACCATAAATATAATTAAATAATTTAAAACCACCATTCATATCAAATCACACTACGAAAACCAATCATATCAAACTATACCACTAAGACTAACCCTTAACATTTAAACTGCCAATATGAATCAAAACTAAGTAACTTTACTTTGTTTAACTCCATTTAATATGTTTTAGTTTTAATTTTTAGAAAACTCATAATGCTCAACTTCTAAAATTAAAAAAAAAATTAAAAAAATTTATAACATACTTCAAAATCATTTTGCATTTTCTCACACTCTGAAAGCTTTGAAGTAATTTTATCTTTCCAATGCTTCAAATCAGAAAGTAACTTGGCTTGTTTGTCGTACCTATATATCAAAAAGTAATTTGATAAAGTATATTATAAAAATTGGGGCATCATTATTTCATATTTATCTTGGGTTGTAAAAAAAAAAAAAAACAAAAAAAAAAAAAAAAAAAAAAAAAAAACTTGTTTGTTTTATAAGTTTAATTGATAAGTAAAATGTAATTTTTTAACTCAAATATTTATGTTCTTTTAATATTTACTTTTGGATATTTATATCATTTATATATTCAAAGAATACTATTTTTCTTATCATCAATTCAATGTAAGGTTATCTAATGATGATAATGAAAAAATGTTTAAAATAAATTAAAATTACCTATTTTACTGAAAATCATTTTTTCATTTTTATATCAAGAGTGTAAAAGTATTTATATTTCTCCATAAATAGACTGAAAAAATGATTTATTTTAAAAATAAAAAGTCTTTAATTCTATAGCTTTTTTTTGTTAATAAAGTAAATATTTATTTACATATCTTGTTATTAAAACATATAATGGAAAAGAAGGCAGGGGAGAAAATACTATAAAAAAACACAGGAAAACTACTCAAATACATCTTCTGTGAATCAAATTTTACTGCTTTTAATATTGTTGCCTGAAGTGCAGGTGAAGATACAGCTCTTGAAGGGTAAAAAACTTTTTCAAATTGAAGAAGTAGAAAATCTCTTATAAAAATGTTGAATGACAAAACTGCCTTACAAGATTGACAACAAAACAGAGTATTTATGGTACACCAAGGTCCATTTGCAGTTCAAAATTTAGACACCAATTTCAATGGAGTTAAACACCCGGGTAACACAATCACAACAAGAAACAAGAAGACTTAATCACAACAGATTTCTTCACCTAATAGCAAGAAACTGATAAATTCATGAATGGTATTGGCCATAGAAGAAAAGCATATAATGTTTTTGTTGCAAATCAATTGATAATCATTATAAATCAAGTTTTATCACAGAAAATTGTTTTAAAAAATGCTGATAACTCAATCATAAAATTAGTCAACACAAGTTGAGCCCATTCATTTATTTACCTAATAAAAGAGTTGAATATTAGAGGTGGACATAACCTTTGACTAAAACAACAGAATATTGAAAAATAAAAGAATATTGACAAGAAAATCAAAAAATGGAAGGAAATTTTTATAGGAATAATTGATATAATTCTTAATTCTTAACAAAACAAAAATTAGTGTTCGAGGTCATCGTGAAAGTGTTCATTAGAAAGACATCAATACAATAGAAAATAGAGATTTATAAGACCTCATTGACTTGTTAACTTAGTACAGCCTATTATCATGTAAACATGTAAAAATTGAAGACTACTAAATCTCGTATGGTTGCCATTGGACAAGAAACTACAATTATATTAATTATAAATCAATTATATTAATTATTAATTATACAATTATATTAATTATAAATTTGAAGATAATTATGACTAGTTTTTTTCTATGAAAGTTAGAAAAATAAATATGATTACATACGCATTCAAAGATTGCATACAATGGGTGCAGTATGAAGGAATTATATACAATATAATAAACAATGGTTTTCATGATTGTCCATTAGGAGCAAAGCTGGGTCATCTTTTGAACATTTGACTAATTATTTTATATGTTCAAGGACTTTTAAAATCAATGGCCCCATCAACTAGCTACTTGTTGGATTGTTTGTATAATCTAAACAACCAGGTAGTCCTCCTCTAACTATGGTGTCATGGTTTTATAGGTGGAATAAAATGGTTTTACAGGTGGAATAAAATTTCCTGTCATTTCCTTCACTGCTTATAATAACTAGCCGCCTACATTTAGCAGACACATGCTGTTACTTTTTTAGTTCTTGGTGGTGCTATATAATAGAGTGTTAGCCAGGAAGATACTTTTTACCAAATTTTTGCGATATTTAGCATATTTATTGTTATTTTTCTAAAAGATATTGGGAGTTTTTATTAAAATTGTCCTACTATTTCAACAACAGCCATTAAAAAGATCATTGCATTTTGGGAAATTTAAACCCATTGGGAATTCTGTGGTATAAATGGTGCCATTGGGCTGGCTAACACCTTGAATAACTTTGGGTAAATGAAGTACTTATGTTGGACTTCTCAATATCATAAACTCCATAAGGAATGATTGTTAACCATGTTTTTAAAATCTTTTCAAAATAAACACTAAAGACATCTTAAATGACATCAAACACTAAAGTGAACATAAAATATTTCAAATTAAAAATGTGTGTCTATAATGACACACACTTCTGAGAAATGTGTGTGTCATTAAGACTTTAATATCTAAAAAAATAATACGAGCAATCAGAGTCAAAAGGTTTTTTCTTCTTTATTTATTACTTAGGTTTAGTAAAAATTATTTTTTCTTTCACCAAAAAAATGTATTTTGGCAATGGTCGTCATTTTAATTAACAAAACGTGTCTTGAGAAAAAACAAATCTTTTTGTCCCTTTTATTAAAAATATATTAATGTTAACAATAATAATAACAATAACAAAAATAATAATAATAATAAACTATCAAATTTACAAGAAATTTTAAAAATTAATCAAAAAACATAAATTACCTTGATTGCAAACTATGTAATGGATGGTCTGGAATGCTTAAAGCAGCTTTTAAAAGCGACGCTTGATGTTTAAGAGTAACAATTTCTTCATAGGAATACCACTGTGAATTTAATGCACTACAATAGTTTTCAAGCAGTCCTTTTAGAGTGTTTAATGAATTAGTTAGCTCATCTCTATAAGAAAAATTTTATAAAAATTTTTTCTCAAATAAGCACTACAGTTAAAAGCTCCATCACAAAGACAAAATTTAGTATTACTCATTTATTAGTACATAGTTAAACAATCAACACAAAAAAAAAATACACAACAAAGGAAACAATACGTAGTATGTAATTGAATAGAATATGTAACAGTGCTACATACTGCATGTGTGCACTGTTCAATAGAAGAAAGACCTACCTATTTGCGGACCATGAAACTTTCATTTCTGCAACCCTAGTAGATAACAAAGTCTGAGTTATTCCACGTTCCATTTCTTTACGATACTTATATGTTTCATCAGCTGGTCCACCGCCACCATAAAAAGCTCCTGCAAATGCAGCATCATTTGCTATTGTCCAGTCAACTAATGGATCATAAACAAATGCTTCAAGAAGTGTTAAAAGTATCTCTCTACCCTGACGGAGAGTTTGCATAACTTTTTCACACGAATTTCGAAAGATTCCCTTAAGATTAAGAAACAATCAGTTTAAACAACAACTATTAAAAGCCTCCTAAAGTATCAAGTTATCTTTATTTCATAAAAATAACTCATTAAGGCGATTCATAAAGACACATCACTTATTTTGTATTCATCTTCTTGTTAGTTTGTGGTTTGACTAGAATATTTTGTAATAAGATTGTAAAAACAATTAATGAATTTCTTTGGGTTTTCTTTTTAGAAGTTACCTTTTATCTAAGAATACTTGTGTTTGGGTATTTAATTTACCTAGAGTAAAACCAAGGTAAACCATTTTTGATTCATTTATATTGATTGGAAGAAGCACACTTTAAAAGCAAATATAATATATTAATATTTATTATATAATAATATATTGCAGCAGTACCTCAACACCAACAACTCCAAGCGCACCTTGCATATTTCGTGTCATTCGAAAAGGAACTTTTTCTGGTACACGAAGTGCTTTACCTTTCTCAAAACATACATTGTAGTCAATATGAATAACCTAGATTCAGAAAAAATTCATTAGTTAATCTGGAAAGTTTTTTAAAAAGAAATTTCGCAAATCTAAAAAAGAATAATACTGCTAAATCTTTAAAAAAAAAACATTTCTTAACGCATTTTTTAAAACTGTAACAACTTTTTAGTTTTAAAATAACTTCCCTAAACAACGTAATAACACAAGTTTTAAAGTAACTTTCCTAAACAATAAAATAACACAAGTTTTAAAATAACTTTCTTTAACAATGTAATAACACAAGTTTTACAAAATTAGACACAATTAAACATAAATCCAAATGAATAATGGCACAAATGCTAATTAAATATATATTTTGAGATAGATAATAATGCTAAACTGTTAAAACCATTAACTACTAACCCTATAAATTGCAGTTTTATGTTTATAGGTAAAGCAAAACTTTCCATTTCTTTTTTTAATAGTAAATTTTATAAAAGTTAAGTCCATTAGTTGTTGCAGTAGCTACATAACACGCTATATAAATTATGTTGCAAGATCAAGAAATCAAGATAATATATTTTTACCAGAATTTTCTTAAGGGATGCCAATTTGAGATAAAGTTTCCAGTTTTTATAACATATTTTATCAAAGTATTATACAATCATTCTTTTCATGCCACAAAATATTGTAGTATATATATAAAAAATTGTAGTATAGTATAAAAATAATGATTTTTCTGAAGCTGTTGTTCACATTTTTTATGATCTAGTTTAAATTTGTAAAGTTTATATAAATAATAATTACTACTTTAGATACTATTAAAACAATAATGAAGCATCAGTGTGAAGCATCAGTGTGAAGCATCAGTGTGAAGCATCAATAATGAAGCATCAGTGTGAAGCATCAATAATGAAGCATCAGTGTGAAGCATCAATAATGAAGCATCAGTGTGAAGCATCAATAATGAAGCATCAGTGTGAAGCATCAATAATGAAGCATCAGTGTGAAGCATCAATAATGAAGCATCAGTGTGAAGCATCAGTGTGAAGCATCAATAAAGAAGCATCGGTGTGAAGCATCAATAATGAAGCATCAGTGTGAAGCATCAGTGTGAAGCATCAATAATGAAGCATCAGTGTGAAGCATCAATAATGAAGCATCAGTGTGAAGCATCAATAATGAAGCATCAGTGTGAAGCATCAATAATGAAGCATCAGTGTGAAGCATCAATAATGAAGCATCGGTGTGAAGCATCAATAATGAAGCATCAGTGTGAAGCATCAGTGTGAAGCATCAATAAAGAAGCATCGGTGTGAAGCATCAATAATGAAGCATCAGTGTGAAGCATCAGTGTGAAGCATCAATAATGAAGCATCAGTGTGAAGCATCAATAATGAAGCATCAGTGTGAAGCATCAATAATGAAGCATCAGTGTGAAGCATCAATAATGAAGCATCAGTGTGAAGCATCAATAATGAAGCATCGGTGTGAAGCATCAATAATGAAGCATCAGTGTGAAGCATCAGTGTGAAGCATCAATAAAGAAGCATCAGTGTGAAGCATCAGTGTGAAGCATCAGTGTGAAGCATCAATAATGAAGCATCAGTGTGAAGCATCAATAAAGAAGCATCGGTGTGAAGCATCAATAATGAAGCATCAGTGTGAAGCATCAATAATGAAGCATCAGTGTGAAGCATCAATAATGAAGCATCAGTGTGAAGCATCAATAATGAAGCATCGGTGTGAAGCATCAATAATGAAGCATCAGTGTGAAGCATCAGTGTGAAGCATCAATAAAGAAGCATCGGTGTGAAGCATCAATAATGAAGCATCAGTGTGAAGCATCAGTGTGAAGCATCAATAATGAAGCATCAGTGTGAAGCATCAATAATGAAGCATCAGTGTGAAGCATCAATAATGAAGCATCAGTGTGAAGCATCAATAATGAAGCATCAGTGTGAAGCATCAATAATGAAGCATCGGTGTGAAGCATCAATAATGAAGCATCAGTGTGAAGCATCAGTGTGAAGCATCAATAAAGAAGCATCAGTGTGAAGCATCAGTGTGAAGCATCAGTGTGAAGCATCAATAATGAAGCATCAGTGTGAAGCATCAATAATGAAGCATCAGTGTGAAGCATCAATAATGAAGCATCAGTGTGAAGCATCAATAATGAAGCATCAGTGTGAAGCATCAATAATGAAGCATCAGTGTGAAGCATCAATAATGAAGCATCAGTGTGAAGCATCAATAATGAAGCATCAGTGTGAAGCATCAATAATGAAGCATCAGTGTGAAGCATCAATAATGAAGCATCAGTGTGAAGCATCAGTGTGAAGCATCAATAAAGAAGCATCGGTGTGAAGCATCAATAATGAAGCATCAGTGTGAAGCATCAGTGTGAAGCATCAATAATGAAGCATCAGTGTGAAGCATCAATAATGAAGCATCAGTGTGAAGCATCAATAATGAAGCATCAGTGTGAAGCATCAATAATGAAGCATCAGTGTGAAGCATCAATAATGAAGCATCGGTGTGAAGCATCAATAATGAAGCATCAGTGTGAAGCATCAGTGTGAAGCATCAATAAAGAAGCATCGGTGTGAAGCATCAATAATGAAGCATCAGTGTGAAGCATCAGTGTGAAGCATCAATAATGAAGCATCAGTGTGAAGCATCAATAATGAAGCATCAGTGTGAAGCATCAATAATGAAGCATCAGTGTGAAGCATCAATAATGAAGCATCAGTGTGAAGCATCAATAATGAAGCATCGGTGTGAAGCATCAATAATGAAGCATCAGTGTGAAGCATCAGTGTGAAGCATCAATAAAGAAGCATCGGTGTGAAGCATCAATAATGAAGCATCAGTGTGAAGCATCAGTGTGAAGCATCAATAATGAAGCATCAGTGTGAAGCATCAATAATGAAGCATCAGTGTGAAGCATCAATAATGAAGCATCAGTGTGAAGCATCAATAATGAAGCATCAGTGTGAAGCATCAGTGTGAAGCATCAATAAAGAAGCATCGGTGTGAAGCATCAATAATGAAGCATCAGTGTGAAGCATCAATAATGAAGCATCAGTGTGAAGCATCAATAATGAAGCATCAGTGTGAAGCATCAATAATGAAGCATCAGTGTGAAGCATCAATAATGAAGCATCAGTGTGAAGCATCAATAATGAAGCATCGGTGTGAAGCATCAATAATGAAGCATCAGTGTGAAGCATCAGTGTGAAGCATCAATAAAGAAGCATCGGTGTGAAGCATCAATAATGAAGCATCAGTGTGAAGCATCAGTGTGAAGCATCAATAATGAAGCATCAGTGTGAAGCATCAATAATGAAGCATCAGTGTGAAGCATCAATAATGAAGCATCAGTGTGAAGCATCAATAATGAAGCATCAGTGTGAAGCATCAATAATGAAGCATCGGTGTGAAGCATCAATAATGAAGCATCAGTGTGAAGCATCAGTGTGAAGCATCAATAAAGAAGCATCGGTGTGAAGCATCAATAATGAAGCATCAGTGTGAAGCATCAGTGTGAAGCATCAATAATGAAGCATCAGTGTGAAGCATCAATAATGAAGCATCAGTGTGAAGCATCAATAATGAAGCATCAGTGTGAAGCATCAATAATGAAGCATCAGTGTGAAGCATCAGTGTGAAGCATCAATAAAGAAGCATCGGTGTGAAGCATCAATAATGAAGCATCAGTGTGAAGCATCAATAATGAAGCATCAGTGTGAAGCATCAATAATGAAGCATCAGTGTGAAGCATCAATAATGAAGCATCAGTGTGAAGCATCAATAATGAAGCATCAGTGTGAAGCATCGGTGTGAAGCATCAATAATGAAGCATCAGTGTGAAGCATCAATAACGAAGCATCAGTGTGAAGCATCAATAATGAAGCATCAGTGTGAAGCATCAATAATGAAGCATCAGTGTGAAGCATCAATAATGAAGCATCAGTGTGAAGCATCGGTGTGAAGCATCAATAATGAAGCATCAGTGTGAAGCATCAATAATGAAGCATCAGTGTGAAGCATCAATAATGAAGCATCAGTGTGAAGCATCGGTGTGAAGCATCAATAATGAAGCATCAGTGTGAAGCATCAGTGTGAAGCATCAATAAAGAAGCATCGGTGTGAAGCATCAATAATGAAGCATCAGTGTGAAGCATCAGTGTGAAGCATCAATAATGAAGCATCAGTGTGAAGCATCAATAATGAAGCATCAGTGTGAAGCATCAATAATGAAGCATCAGTGTGAAGCATCAATAATGAAGCATCAGTGTGAAGCATCAGTGTGAAGCATCAATAAAGAAGCATCGGTGTGAAGCATCAATAATGAAGCATCAGTGTGAAGCATCAATAATGAAGCATCAGTGTGAAGCATCAATAATGAAGCATCAGTGTGAAGCATCAATAACGAAGCATCAGTGTGAAGCATCAATAATGAAGCATCAGTGTGAAGCATCAATAATGAAGATCAGTGTGAAGCATCAATAATGAAGCATCAGTGTGAAGCATCAATAATGAAGCATCAGTGTGAAGCATCGGTGTGAAGCATCAATAATGAAGCATCAGTGTGAAGCATCAGTGTGAAGCATCAATAAAGAAGCATCGGTGTGAAGCATCAATAATGAAGCATCAGTGTGAAGCATCAGTGTGAAGCATCAATAATGAAGCATCAGTGTGAAGCATCAATAATGAAGCATCAGTGTGAAGCATCAATAATGAAGCATCAGTGTGAAGCATCAATAATGAAGCATCAGTGTGAAGCATCAGTGTGAAGCATCAATAAAGAAGCATCGGTGTGAAGCATCAATAATGAAGCATCAGTGTGAAGCATCAATAATGAAGCATCAGTGTGAAGCATCAATAATGAAGCATCGGTGTGAAGCATCAATAATGAAGCATCAGTGTGAAGCATCAATAATGAAGCATCAGTGTGAAGCATCAATAATGAAGCATCGGTGTGAAGCATCAATAATGAAGCATCGGTGTGAAGCATCAATAATGAAGCATCAGTGTGAAGCATCAATAATGAAGCATCAGTGTGAAGCATCAATAATGAAGCATCAATAATGAAGCATCAGTGTGAAGCATCAATAATGAAGCATCGGTGTGAAGCATCAATAATAAAGCATCAGTGTGAAGCATCAATAATGAAGCATCAGTGTGAAGCATCAATAATGAAGCATCAGTGTGAAGCATCAATAATGAAGCAACAGTGCAGTATTTTTCCAGGAGAAATCCATGGGTGAACTGTTTAATTTTTTTAGCATACAGTAATGCAATATGTATGTATGATAATTACATTTTGCAAACACATGTGTATGTTTTGTGAAAAATATACAGTCAAATTCATTCTTTTTTTAACTATGCGGTAGCGGTGTAATGGTAGAGCGCTCCCTTCAAAAGCAAGTGGTTCTGAATTCGATCCCCAACACATCCCTGGTAGTACCGCACTCAACTTGTTTCACTGCGCAGCCGCCTTGTTCGTCAAGGTTTGTGTTTTGAAGTTATAGGGTTGAGAGAGGGTTATAACCACAATTAAGTAGCCTCCTTGCCTGTAGTGGCCTTCTCGGCCATGGGGAGGTGAATTAACATACCAAAAAAAAAAAAAAAAATCTCAAAAATTGAAAAAATGTACAATGAAATTCATTCTTTTTTTTAATTTCAAAAATGAAAAAATATCAGATTAAAAGAAAATTGTATGTTACATTCTTCAAAAATGAATTATCTGATAAAAACTGTGATAAAAATGATGATAAAACTATTCCTCAGAATTGCGTTTACTATTACCGGGGTTTTGAAGAGGCTCAAAACCAATAAATAGTTTATCCCGTCAGATGCATATCATCATCATTTATGCTTTACCCAGTGATTTATGCTCCATACTGCAGTAAAAAGAACTAGCAAAAACTCTAACTACATCCAAATTTGCAAAATATTTTTGATGAAATAATATGGACAGTGAGAGTTGTGAATATCATACTAAATAATATAAAAAAAATGATTATTGGTGACGACAAAAAAACAACAATAATAAAACAGGATTGTGCTTTAATCAAAAAATTATTTAGAATATCTCTTATAAAAGAAGAGCTGAACTGGCTAAATAGCAAATGTTTCAGTTATAAGAATTGTTGAACAGTTTCCTTTGCTAAAAAAATTTTGTTTATAAGATCATAAAATTTTTTTAGGCTTACAGATTTGTAAAAATATTGTGCAACATGTCTGACCAATATTTCATACAAAAATAAAAGGCTAAAGAAACAGGTTATTTTTAATATAGAATTGTACAGAGGATAGTGATGATGATAATATATTGAGTGAAGAACTTACTATTGAGCTGCAAATGAACATGCAAAGTGTAATGGAGTTAAACAGAAAAAATAAGAAACTTGCCAGTCAGGTTTGATAAAATACAGCCATGTTTGTGACTGGGGCTGCATAAACATTTATACGTCTTAAAGTTTTGTTTTTTTTTAATTCAAAATTCATATTATATTTTGTATGTATATGCATATATAAACATCATTATGATCAACATGGTCATCATAATCACCATTACCATCATAATCATCATCATGATCATCATTATTGTCGTCATCATGATCATCATGATCATCAGGCTTTGACCTTCCTCTTTTATGCTGTTTCTCTAATCAAGGTTTCTCTAATCAATGCTTAAATGAACTATCATCTCTCTTATGATAAACCAAAATTCATTCTTGCTTGGCTTCTAATTAAGCAAGTTGCATCCTTTTACTGTCCTCTTATGCTATAAAAACTTTTCTTAATCCAGTTTTTTCCTTGCACATCAAAAAAACTTTATATGTTTTCCTTTTTTATACAACCTACAACTCTTCAGTTAAAAATATATAAATATATACCAGTGTTTAATAAATAGTAAATGTAAGTATAAAATTATAATATATAAAGTATTGTAAATTTTTTTCTAACAACCACTGCTAGATCTTTTAGCTTTGCCAGGGCCAGGACTGGGTTTGCAACAAGTCTCATTTTTAACACTTCCTAATACTTTAGCATTGAAACATTGTGTATCTAAATAATCATGTACTGTATGATCTATTTTTAGGCAGATAAAGTAGAGTGATGTTTACCCCAGTCTACCTCATCTAGTGATTGTTGAAGGAGCCAAAATAAAAGCTATGGATTTCTTTTAGAAGACAATATTCATGTCACATGTGAAACGAAGTCTATTTTTGAACTAATTACATAACTTTTTCACTATTTTCCATTCTCTATCTCTACAAAACTCTTATTTGTCCCTGTATGGAATAATGTTGTTATATTTATGCTGGTTCTTAAAATGATGCTTTTTCTCTTCCAAACAAGGTCCAAAAACCCATTGTTAATGTAGTTGAGCCCGCTTTATCTGCTGAGCTTGAGCCTCTCTCCCATCATTGTAAATATGTATCTTTTTCTCTCTTCTACAAATACTTTCATGGCTACTGCTCAAAGGAGCTATTATCTCTACAGGGCTCAATTTAATTTTTTATAAAGTCATGGACAAAATGTCTGATGAACTTTTTTGGGGTCGGACAGTGTCCGATCAAATTTTTAAAATATAATTTTTACCGTTTTACGGAAACGAGTTATGCAATCGAAATCTTTGCCATGTTATTCAGTTTATTTAATGTTAGTCTAGTGAAGTTGTTTCTTTTCTTATTATTGAGAATATTTTACATTGCAGACTTTTGTTATTTAATAAAATAGTTTCAATTTAATATTGTTTGTTTTTTTAGATATAAATTTTCACACTGTAACTGACAAGGTTTTTTTCTTTTTTCTTTACAATTTGACAACAGCTGTTTTGATGGTTTAACAATTTAGATGCAATAAAAAAAAATTGTTACATAACAAATAACTTTTAATGATTGATCTTTTTTAATGATTGAATTTTTTATTTAAGGCTAAGGCTTTAAATAAAATCAAAAATAAGTTATAATGATTGTTTAAAGTAAATGTATTATGTGTGAATTAAATGTTATATTTAAATTTTTTTTTAGTAGGTATGTATTTTTTATGATAAATTTAAACGTTTGAAACTATTTTTTCTAAAAATAGTTTCAAACGTTTAAATTTATCATAAAAAATACATACCTAAAAAAATCTTTCTAAAAATCTTTCAAAATATTATTTCTTTAAGTTACTTTAAATTATGAATAAGTTAAATTAAATCTTTCCCTAATTTAATTGCTTTATTTTTATTTTTTCTATTTTTACAAAGAATTGTTTGAAAGTTTTTTTTTTAATTTTGACTTACTAATTAAAATTTGAAATGATTAACAACTACAATTTTAAAAAGACTGATATTTTTTTAAACAACTTTTTTTTTGCAACTTTTTGAAAATGTTTATACAACTTAAAAATATTTTATTTTTTTCTTTTCAATAATTTAATTTCACTTTTCAATAATTTTAATAAAATTTGTTTATTTATTAAACAATCATCAGATGTAATTTGGAAAAGCGTTTTGCATAAATTGAATTAAATGTTTTAAAAGATAATTTTTAAAGTAATTTTTTTCAAATGCAATTAAAAATGTAACAAAAAGTAATTTTAACTTTAATTTTTATTGGTTTTATTTCTAATTTATTTTCTTGTTCGTTTTGCTTATTCTTTAGTTTTTTCAATTTTTTTACTAGTTTAAGTTTAGCTTAACGTTTCTTTTTCCAGAGCATTTCTGAAATGTTTAAATCATCAAAACATTTAAACAGTCATGGTCAATTTGTTAACAAAAAAAATCATTTGTGAGGTCAGCAATAGCGTTCGATTGCATGCCAGAATTTAATTCCACTCAGTCAAAATGTTAGATTACTTTGAAAATTGATTGGACAATCTGAGGTTTTAGCCGGACAATGCCCAACTGTTAAATTGAGGCCTGTCTCTAGTTCCATCAACCAAAACTCATTCTTGCTTGACTCATCATTCAGCAAAGTCTCATTTACTGTATCTGTCCAAGCATGCTCTAAAAATTTTTATTAGCCTATTTTTTTCCCCACACTTCAACTCTATCGAACCCATCCTCATGTTTTCTTGACTCATACAAATACTTTTCAAGTCTTTCAACCGTTGTTGAAATTTGTTTCAACTGTTTCCTCGCTCTTTAACTCTTTTTCTCCCAACTTAATAGTGGTTACTTACAGCCTTCTCGTATCTCCCAACTTAATAGTGGTTACTTGCAGCCTTCTTGTATCTCCCAACTTAATAGTGGTTACTTGCAGCCTTCTAGTATCTCCCAACTTAATAGTGGCTACTTGCAGCCTTCTAGTATCCCCCAACTTAATAGTGGTTACTTGCAGCCTTCTAGTATTCCCCAACTTAATAGTGGTTACTTGCAGCCTTCTAGTATCTCCCAACTTAATAGTGGTTACTTGCAGCCTCCTAGTAACTCCCAACTTAATAGTGGATTCACTCTTAGAACAACAAACATCTAAACATGTTAAAAGTTGAACAATTTTTTATTTAAACACATGATGCAAAAACACATTTAGAAGTGTTTAGATTTTAAACACATCTCTCATGAAATGTCATAAAATTTAAAGTATTTAAAATCTAAACTCAGTTTTTAGAGTGTATATAATGATATTTTAACTAAAATTACTATTTAAACTGTATCAAAATTTTGAAAGAAAATTATTATATAATATTTATACTAAAATATTATTCGTATAATATAAATATAAATATTATGAATAATATAAATAAGTGTATAACATGAATATAAATATTATTGATATGAGTAGTATTATAGATTACAATTATACTATAAATGAAATTTTAGATTCAAAAATTTATAATCAATCACAATATTTTGTTAATTTAAAATGTGCATGTGTATAAGTTTGACTGAAAAGGAGTAAAACTTATGTATACATAAATTAGTATAATTGCATAAATTAGCATAGTTGCATATGCTTCTATAAGCATATATTTATGTATGCATAAAATATGTTTTTAATTTTTTTTATACTTATTTATCTTATCTTATCTTATTTTCTTGATTTACATTTATAATTTTTGTTTGTGTGAAATAACTTATTAGTTTATGCTGACTTTTTTAAAATTTAATTTATGCTAACTTATTTCATAACAACATGTAGTATCTTTTTAAAAAACAAATTTACTTCCAGTAAGGTTGTAAGCTATTTAAGATGAGATGCTATAAAGTAAAGAGAGTTTAAAAAATTGAAAAATAGTGTCATTCAGGAAACCATAAAAACAATTTAAAATAATCATAAAGGCAATTTCAAATAATTATTCAAAGAAAAAAAAAGATAAATCAAAGATTTTTGAGTATGAAAAAAACAGTAAAAGGAGTTAACTTGCTGTTGATGCTCAAAAAGCATGAAAAAAAGTTACAGTAAATGAATGCAACTTGCTGAATGAAGAGTATTCTTATGCTTTGCTGAATAAAAATTTTTTGTCATAGTTTTCATTCATATTTAATTTATATAAGATGTGTATAAAATTTTCCTTTATTATTATAAAATAAAAAAAATTTTTAAGGAAATTTATTTCTGTTTACTTGTGTGTTACTACAGTGTGCGCATGTGCGTGTGTGCGTGCGTAAATACATAACAAGTTTAAAAAAAAATATTTATAATGGATTTTGATAGAACATATAATACATATAATTAATAAAAGTATTTGAATAAGTCAGTTAAATAAAGTTAAATAAATCAATACAAAAAAAAGCAACCTCTCCAGTAGTCAAATCTACAAGAATGTTATCTAAATGCCGATCTCCTAAGCCAATTACATAACCAATCATAGACATAACAGCAATTGACCGAGAATATGTTTGTGTCATTTTCCACCAATCTACTGAATTTGCACTGGAACACCAAAGTTCTCTAAAAAAATAAAATATTGAAAATTTTAAAAACACAAAAATTTAAATATATTAAAAACACAAATAGAAATGTTCATTCAACACTATTCAAAACACTCATAGAAAAATATAATTAAGATAAGATTAAAAAAAATTTAGTTTAAATATTCAAATTCTTTTTTTATTTCATTGTAAATTATATGTGATAACTCGAAAAAGTTATAAAAATATATACAAAAATGTCTGTTGAAGTAGAATTATATGGTTAATTTATATGGTTAATTTATATGGTTAAACTAATTTAAAGAGTCCTTGTGTTTTAAGAATCTGGAAATAATTTAGTTATTTCTTACCTATTTCATAATTATTAAAACCATAATTTATTCAAATCATAATTGTTCAAACCACAATTATTTAAAACAATTATAAAAACTTATTCAAAGTAATTTAAATACTTTAAATACTTCTAAATTTTAAAACTATATATCTTAAGCAATTTATTTGTACCTTCAAAACGTTTAACTAAAAGTGCAACATCTCCTACAACTTATATTTATTCTTACTTTACATTTACTGTATGTGCAATCACCGTTATTCAAGAATTTCCATTTGAGTTATATCTGTTATTTTAGACATACTCTATTTGTAATATTTGTTATTTTAGAATTGCTGTTTAAGCTATACCTGTTATTTTAGACTTACAGTATGTGTAATACTTGTTATTTTAGACTTACAGTATGTGTAATACTTGTTGTTTTAGACTTTCAGTATGTGTAATACTTGTTGTTTTAGACTTACAGTATGTTGTTTTAGACTTACAGTTTGTTGTTTTAGACTTACAGTATGTTGTTTTAGACTTACAGTTTGTTGTTTTAGACTTACAGTATGTTGTTTTAGACTTACAGTTTGTTGTTTTAGACTTACAGTATGTTGTTTTAGACTTACAGTTTGTTGTTTTAGACTTACAGTATGTTGTTTTAGAATTGCTGTTTGAGTTATGCCTTTTATTGTACTCTTATGTATGTGCAGGTTATTGTACATATGCTGTATATGCTTGTGTTACTATATACTTACTATTTGTGTAATTACTATTTGTTATTGTACTCCCTTAGTTAGTGCATTTCCTACTATTTCACATATACTATATATGCAACATTTTTTAATGCACACCCTAATGTTTGTGTAATATCTGTGATTGTGCTTGTTTAGTATGTGCAATACTGGTTACTGCATACATATATATGAAATACCTGTTTAAAAAGACTAAAACTGTTAATATTTGTTTAACAAATGCCTGCTACCTAAGTGATTCAAACACCTGCTAAGTAAGTCATCAAAAATCAATAAATACCACCTACTTAAATCATTTAAATACCTGCTAAGTAAGTCATCAGGTGTATCATTACAAAGCTCTTGAAATGTTTTTCGAAGTACTGATAATGGCCATTCTTTTCTATTTAAATTAGAATCTAAACCCTATAATGTAATTAAAAATAAAAAAATTAGTAAACCATAATGTAATTAAAAAAAAGATTTTTTTTTTAACTATAATGTAATTAAATTTAATATAAATAAAAACTTATTGTTATAGATTGACAACAAAAACAAAAATCAAAGTAAATTTAAATCATTTTAAAAGGTTGACCTTTTCCTTTAGAAATGGCATAACTTTATTATAAAATAACTCGGTGGGACGCACAGCATTTTGCACATTTTTGTCGCCCTAAATAATAAAGCTTAAACTCAATATTCCAATACATAACAACTTTTCCTGCTAAACTAATATATAATAATCTTTTGAATATGTATCAAATAGTAAATACTTGATTTTTCATTATTGCTTGAGAAGCTGACTCTCTCTGTTGCCAACGACGATATAATGTAAATAAAGGTGTAGCACCATCTACCCATTGAATTAGCCCAGATCGTGGACCAAGTGGAGTTACAGAATAATGCTGGGCATAATATCTCTGTTCATTTGCCCTACAAAAAAATGTTTTGCAGCCATTAATAATATTGTTTAAAAATCTTAAAATTTAAATAAAACTCTAGCAAAAACGTTTTAGAACTGTAAAAAGCATTTTACAACTGTTTTACAAACAAAAATAATTAAAATATTTTAAAATTGAAGCTTCTGGTAGTAGGTTATTTCAGAGTGTTTTTTATTGTCACAGTGCTTATCTAAACACGCATTATAGTTATATATATACAGTGGTACAATAAAGTTTGGACGAGAACAAATTTGTTCAAACAAATATTTTTTGTGAGCAATTTAAAAAAAGTATATAAGAGAGACGCTATTCTTTTTTTGTGTGTTTATTAGTGAAATTACTATTAACCTTAAAATTAGCAGGTGATTAAAATATAATAAAAAGTTAATTAAAACATAAGAAAAAAAACAACCAACAATTAAATTTGGACAAATCCAGGTTTAACAGTAAAAAAAAACATTTTTTTCAGTACTTAAAATAGCGACCCTTGGCTTTAAAACACATTTTTACATGTCTGGAAATATACTCAATTTAATGCATAGTTTCTTTGGAATTGAGTTCTAAGTGCTTTCAAGAACTTTCATTAATTGTGTTTTGCTTGTGATTTTAACGCCGCACATTTTAAGGTCCACCTATGGTCAAATGTTTTCAATAGGACTTAAATCAGGTGATTCAGTACACCATGGCAATAAAGGTACTTTTTTGGATTATAAATATTCTTTGACTCTCACGTGGCAAGGTGTACCATCTTGTTAGTGTTGATAGTTGTGAGATCTTTAGTAGAATTTTGATTTGACGGTTTCAAGCATGTTTCAAGGGTATTTTTGTACAAAAACGGATTCATTGAGGCTTTGTATATCTTTAAACTGGTTCTAATAGGCCCAGCACCTTTATAGGAAATACATCCATAAATGCCTACTGAGCCATTTGCATCCGCTGTACACAAAAATGAATGTCATACATATTTTTCAACCTTTTTCATGTGCTCTCTTAATTTACGATTAAATTGTTTTTTTTTAAATTGCTGAAAATAATTTGGCTTCAATCTTCAACAGACGATGTTAGTCTCTCCTGACAACATTTTCTCCTTGCAATGTGGTCTGTGACTATTAACATGGCTTACGTTGAGCAATGTAAGAACTGATTCCTAATAGTCTCTCAGCAATTAGTGGAAAATCATTCATTTGGGTGACATCCAAATTTAATTGTCCTTTTTTTGTGCGTTTTATTTAATAAGGTTTTTATTATTTCTTAATTACCTACTAACTGATCTTTTTTTAGGTTAATTAATTGGTAATTTCGCTAATAAACAAAAAAATATTTATTTGAACAAACTTGTACGTGTCCAAACTTTATTGTACCACTGTATATATATTAGGGTGGTCCTTAAAACAACTTTTTTTTAAATGTCTGCTCAAACACTCAAAATATGTTCTATATAATAAAATAATACTAGAATTAAAAAATTTTTGAAAAAAAAAATATTTCTATTTCAAGACTCTTAAACATCAGACGGGTCTCTATAAAAAAAGTATATCATGTTGGGTCGCAAAAGAAGCAAAATTATATAAAAACTTCAAAAATAATCATAATTTTACAAAAAACAAAGAAAAAAAAATTGTAAAAATTTTTTTTGTAAAAATGCATATTTTGAGTTTTTAGTTTGAAAATGTCATTTTCTAGCCAGTGAAATCTAAAATAATAATTTTTTTATAAAATGATGATTATTTTTGAAGTTTTTATATAATTTCGCTTTTTTTAAATATATATATATATATATATATATATATATATATATATATATATATATATATATATATATATATATATATATATATATATATATATATATATACACACACACATTATGTATATACTATGGATATATTAAATATATTTTAAAATTTAAACCGGCAGTAGATTATTTCAGCATGACATCACCGTGCTAATCTAAAGATGCATTCATAGTTGTATATGCGTATATATATTTATTTGTGTGTGTGTGTGTGTGTGTAATTATATTTTTTTAATTATAAAATAATTAAAAAAATATAATTAAATCAGTGAATACTTGAGATGATACTTATTACTGGTACACATAACATATCATATTATCTATTTTCACATAACATGTCATGCTATCTATTTTAACATAACATATCATATTATCTATTTTCACATAACATATATTAACTATTTTCACATAACATATATTATCTATTTTCACATAACATATCATATTATCTATTTATATCACTATATCAGTGGCATAGTATTTGGTTCCTGGTTTTATAAATGAACTTGGTGACTAATTTTATTTAAATGTGCATCGTAAAAAGTGAAAACATTTGTTAAACACTCTCTTTTGTTTTGTTCAGATAAATACAAGCGTAAAAAAAAAACCAGTATAACTTTCAGTAGACATATGAGAAACTTTTTTTTAAAAAAGGTTTGCCTTTCTGGATACTTCAATGATATATATATATATATATATATATATATATATATATATATATATATATATATATATATATATATATTTAGACATAATATGATATATATATATATATATATATATATATATTATATATATATATATATATATATATACATATATATATATATATATAAATTAGTAAAAACACATATTATTACTTCAATGATATATAAATATTTAGACCTAAAATATACCTTAATAAACATTCTAATAAAAAAAGATGCTTATACTTTTAAAAATAATAGTATACTGGAAAAATTTGTATCACTAAAAATTTATTGTTTTAAATATGAAGAGAAAATAATGACAAATACTTGGCACACAAAAGTGTGTGATAATTAATGCTTAAATCATAAAATCATTTTTATTAAAAAAATAATAATTTATAAAAAAAAATCTAATAACTCTATAATAATTCTGAAAAAAAAAAACTCTATAATAATTATTAAAAGAAAAAAACATACCTATCCTCTTTAGAAAACATGTGGTTACAAATCTCTAAAAACTGCATGATTCTTTCATCCAAATGCAAATCTTCTAATCCTTTGAATAAGTATGGATATCTACAAAAATATATATTTTTAAAATAACATAAATATTTTCAAAACGGTTTTAAGCAGCTGTATTTATTGAATTCTATATATATATATACATATATATATATATACATATATATATATATATATATATATATATATATATATATATATATATATATATATATATATATATATGAAACAAAAATTATTATATGACGTCTTACTGTTGACCATCAGATCCAATCATAATAAGCTTCTTTGGTTTTGTTTTTGTTGGCAATATTTGTATCTCATTTCGAAAACCTTGAAGTCTTATCTCCTAATGAAAATGTTCGTTATAATATAAATGCAATTTAAAATCCTGGAAATATTTTTGGTTTTTTTAATGTTATTAACTAGAAAATATAATTTTATTTAAAATTTTTAATTTTCCATAATTGCTATTTTCATACTCAAACATAACTTAATTCATATTTTTAAGTTTTGTTTTTATTATTATTAAGTTGTATTTTTAGAACAAATATATATTTTATTTGTGTATAAAATGACTAACTTAATGAAATAGAGTAATGAAAAAATAATGCTTAACAGGAGGTGCAGATTTTTATACTTAATTGCTATAAGTTATCGTTAGGGAAGAAACATCAATACCATGAATAAATTTTGAAACAATTATGCAACATGTTGTGAAACTTAATTTAAAAGTAATAATTTAGTTAAACAAAATGAATACTTTAAAAATGGTTCATTTGTAAGTTATTTTCTATTTTATTTTAATGTTATTAAAAAAGATATGTTTTTAGTATACTTTTAAACTGTTTTTTTTTAAACTTTGGCACTGCGGAAGAGCATTTTAATATACTTAAGTTCATGCTTCCTTCATTACCGATAGCACTAAATATGTCCAGAGCTTGCATTAAACCCTGAATCTCTTGCTTATAAAGCAAGCGGTCTAACCACTGCGCCACAGCTGCACCTTTAAACTTTATATTTAAAACTCTTTTTGCTGCCTGAATAGTACATACTAAGGCAAAGACTAGGAGAAGCCAACTCTGGCATAAAACACCCTCTGCCTTAGGGCTCTTGGTTGAGTAAAGGCAAGAGATGATGTCTCAATAAAAATACTGATCTCAGGCAAACGTTAAATCCATCCAGCTACTGTATTGTAGAAGGCCTCCTAGGCAAAGACTTAAAGGGGTAAACAGATTATATCTGTTGACTAGCCTCGCACCCCTTCTTCATCTATTAGGCTAGAGCAGATGTATTCTTAATACATTGTTTCCAGTTTAGGATGTTGAATGCTGGGTTTTGCATTGAATCTTCTTGACTCAATGCAAAACCTATTGCTTGTGTCTCTGTTTTTATGACTTGGCAACTAATTCTATTATCTCCTAATGAGGGTACAGCTCTAAAACTCAGTTTAATGGTTTTGAGGCCGGCTGGTAGTTAGGTTTCACTTTGTGGTACCTCTCAGAGAGGTTGATTCCATCAACAGCTGAAAAATATCAAAGTATTAACAGTGCCATATTGCGCATGTCACTGTTTGTACTTTTAGTGTGCATTGCCAAGGCCACATTTGGAGCCCCTTGTTACGGCTTAGGGTTTATTTATAGTAATGAGGCAATTGCATGGGCTATTAAACAGTGTACTGAGTACTGTCTATGCTTCGAGTCAAGTTCTTTAACAAATTTAAAAATGAATAAAGTACCAAAAACTATAAAACACAAACAACTATTGTCATCACCAAGTTCTCTAAACCTATGCAAAGTTCACAAGACCTACTTACTCTTTGTAAGATTAATTTGAGTTCAGCTGTCTCATCTTGTGATCTTAGTGTTGATGGTTAACTTCCTTTAATTCATAAAGACTCCAATAGTCACATGCTTGACCTGAGCATTTGCATTTGTAAGAATTCACCCATTTGTAGGGAAACTAGGATCGAATCCACAGACTATTCTTTTATGTGCTTTTGTTTAGCACCACTTCACTCTAATGCCTTTCTCTTTGTTCTATATTGCTCTCCTTTATCTTAAGACTGCACTCTTGTTGATGTTATTTCTGATCATATTGACCAAGCCCTCTCTCTTTATCCATCAGCCAATATCATTGTTGTTGGTGACTTAAATGCTCATCACACTGAATGGCTTGGATCTGGTATCAGCAAATCTGCAGGCATTAAGGCCCACAACTTTTTCAATCTTTAAATCAAATAGTCAACTTTCCAACTCGCTTTCCAGACAACCAGAATCATTTACCTTCTCTACTTGACTTATATCTTGTTTCTGATCCTAGTCAGTGCTCAGTCTCTCCGCATTCACCCTTAGGTGCTTCTGATTAATCTCTCTTTAATCTCTCTAAACAGTTTAATCTCTCTAAAACTATTATCTCATTTTTCTTCATCATCTGAATCCCCCTATCATTGTACCTCTTACAACTTAAAGCTGACTGGGACTCTTTCTGTAATTTTCTTTGTGATGGCCCTTGGGTATAAATCTTTCGTCTTCCTGCTGACTAATGTGCTTCTTACATAACTTCATGGATTCAGGCTGGCATGGAATCTTTTATTCCCTCTTGATGATTCCCAGTCAAGCCTCACTATTTTCCTTGGTTACCTCACATTGTGCTGTTGCAATTTCCAATCAAAACCATTACTTCCATATCTATCAGCAAAACAACTCTTAAGAAAACAAACATCTGTTTATTATTGCTAGAAACCATTGTAAAAATGTATTTTTAAACGCCAAAGCTTGCTATTGCCAGGTCATGAAATCTCATATTTCATAACAAAAATTAGGCTCTTGTGGCTTCTGGAGAATCTTTAACTGTATCAATAATAAGGGCGAATCTGTTATTCCACATCTCTTCTACAGTTCAGATTTTGTCACCTTCCCTAAAGACAAAGCTGAATTGTTTGCTAAGAACTTTTCATCATTATCATCTCTTGATTCCACTAGTTGTGTTCTGACTGATATAGCCGACAAACAGGTTGACCCATTGCTTAACATTTGAATCACTTCATCTACTGTATCTAAAGTGATTTCCTGCTTAGACTCTTCTACAGCTTGTGGTCCAGACAATATACCTGTTGCAGTCTTGCAGAAGTGTTCTCTGAAGCTGTCGCCTATACTTTCTAAACTATTTAACAAGTGTTTATCGGAGTCTTGTTTTCCGGCATGCTGGAAAGTGGCATCTGTTATCCCTATTTTTAAATATTCTGAAGAGAAATCTGACTCATCCAACTATCGTGTGATTAGTCATCTTCCTATCATAAGCAAGGTTTTTGAATCTTTAATTAACAAACACTTAATCTCTTATCTTGAATCTAATAACTTTTTGATCATCAATATGGATTTTGGTCTCGTTCTACAACTGATTTGCTAACAGTAATAATCTATTGGTTTTATAGTGCGTTAGATAGAAGTGGAGAGATTAAGGCTATCGCTCTTGACATTTCTTAAGCTTTTGATAAAGTTTAGCATGCTGGACTTCTCCATAAGCTTTCTTCTTACGGTGTATCTGGCAACATCTTTAAGATTATTGAATCCTTCCTTTCCAATCGTAGTATAAAAGTTGTCCTCAATGGACACCACTCTTCTTCTAATTCTGTAACTTCAGGGGTTCCTCAAGGTTCTATCCTTGGCCCTATACTCTTTTTAATTTACATTAACGATTTTCCAGATATTCTCTAAGGCAGCATTGTTTGCTGATGATACTACCATTTATTCTTGTTGTGATAAGAAGCCAACACTCTATGATTGCTTGGAAGGGGCATTTGAGCTTGAAAAGGATCTCACTTCTGCTACAGCATGGGGCTCACAGTGGTTGGTTAACTTTTATTCTAAAATTTTATTATTTATAAAACTCAATTTTTTTTCAGCCAATCATTATTGCAATAATTTAGATCTTTCAATATTTATGAACGGTGATGTACTCGATGATCCATCTACTCTTCTAGGATTAACTCTTACTTCTAATCTTTCTTGGAAACCATATATCAAATCCATTGCAAAATTAGCATCTGCTAAGGTTGTATCTCTGTACCCTGCTTGCCACTTTTTTACTTTGGATTCTATTCTTTATCTTTATAAACCTCAAACCCGTCCTTGTGTGAAATACTGTTCCCATATCTGGGGCAAATCTTCCAATGGTGCCTCTTCTCTTTTAGACAAAGTGTAAAAACGCATTGTAAACATAGTTGGACCTGCTCTTACAGCCAACCTCCAACCATTGTCATCGTAACGTTGCTTCTCTTTTTATTTTCTACAAATACTATAATGGGCGCAGCTCTAAAGAGCTAGCATTTCTTGTGCCATCTACTAAAATTTATTCTCATGTTACACGTCATTCAATTAAGTCTCATCCTTTTTATGTGACTGTTCCTAAGTGCTCCAAAAACACTTATTTGTCTAGTTTTTTTCCTCGAACATCAGTTCTTTGGAATTTGCTTCCTTCATCTTGCTTTACTGATTCATATAATTTGCAATCTTTTAAGTCGCTGTCAATCGTCATCTTGCTCTGTGAACTTTATCTTTTCTCGTCCAGTAACTTCTAACTCTAACTGTGGTTGCTTGCAGCCTTGTTGGAAGCAAAGATATTTAAAAAAATAAAAAATTTTCTAAAAAACATTTTTAAAACGATCTATAACTTCTAAAGTTAAGATATATTGAAGAAACTATTTGTCTATACACGAAAAGAAAAATATCCAGGATAAAGAAAAAAACTTTTATTAAAAGATATCAAAACATTTATCAAAAAATCATAAATTAAAAAAACTGATTAATTGTAAAAATATTTTTTTATTATTTAAATTGAATTTATTTAAAAAATATTTTTTAATTATTTTAATTTTTTAAATAACTTTGATCAATTAATTTATTAAAATATAAATTTAAAAATATTTATAACATTTAAAAACATTTGTTATACTGTTCATATAAACTATGTATTTACACAATGACATTCTTGAAACTTGATGGCACTATCCTTAAAAAGTTATAATGCAGTTGAAAATGTTGCAATATTTAATTTTGTTAAGTCATCAGTTTTATACTTTACTAAAAAATTAACTTTGCAGCACAACCATTTTCCTAAACATTTATTCTTTTAAAGACTGGTGATAATACATGGTTGTAGAATAACTGTATTTTTAACTTTAATTTCATTCGCATGTTTTTATTGATGTTTTAGTTGATGTTTTGTTGTCTTTTTTCTTAAGACCATTTAAAGTAATTGAGTGAATGAACTTCAAACTAACTACACCTTTAAAAGTAATTGAGTAAATGAACTTCAAAACAAAGTCTTAAAGTTCATTAAAAGCTTTTAATACAAAACCTTTAGTATGTAAACTTTTATTCTGTTAAACGTATTTTTTATTTCATTTGAAATAATATGTTTATAGTTTTAGGAATCCCTTTAAAAGTTATTAGAATTCATTAGAATGACAACTTTAAACAAAACAAATAATTGTACACTAGGGTATAAGTAAAACTCTATTGGAAGTATAAAATGAAGATAAAAATTATTTTGTTTTAATACAAAAGTTTTACCTGGTCAACATTTTGATCAATGCCAGGCATAGGAACAAGAGAAAATTTATTTCTTGTTAAAATTGGACTAAGTTCTTCCATTTTTAAGTTTGACATTGGGTGCTTTTGAGCTCGGATTTGTAATGTTTGATACAACTAAAAATTATGAAAATTGGTGAAATAATAGTAATAATAATAATGATAATAAAAAAATTTAAAAAGCTATTAAAAAATTAAATTAAAATTAAAAGCCTTAAAAAAATTAAAAACTGCAAAATCAATTGCTCGTTAAATATTGTTAAAGTTTAAAAAATAATAAAAATATAAGTAAAGAAAAAAATAATCAAAAACTAAATTTTCAGCATTAAACTTTCTGCGTTTTTGAATAATAAAAAATTTTTAACCTGCTTTACATTTTCCCAGTTAAGTTCTGGTTTAGAAGGATCTATTGGATTTTTAACAGCATCTATAGCCTTGTCAATTTGTGAAGCAAAATTAGCTTGAAACATCCTTTCGTGAGCAGTTTCAGGCACTTGAGATGTAATTTTTTGAAGTCTTTCAAGAGCATAAATCAACTTTAAATCAAAATTGTTAAAAATTTTAAAAAATTTGAAAATTTTTTTAATTTTAACTCATTGTCATTAAAAAAAATTATATATACCAAGAAAATTATATGTTGAAATTATCAAAAATAAATTAAGGTTTAACTTATTACCAAGCTAGAATTTTAGCATATGAATATAGTAATGCTTTGAAAAAATGTCCTGAACTATGGAGCCAAAATAAAATTGCTGGCATTGAATGGATGAAAGTGGGATCATCACAAGAAAATACAATAGGTCTTAGAAGAACTCTAATTTTGTGAATTATAAGGATTCCACACAATAGAGATGGGCAACATGGGTTACCTGAGCATATTTCTTGGTGAGTGCGTGTGTGATGGTAACACACACGCACTCACGCATCATTAAAAAACACACACACACGCACTCACACACACATATAGCACTCGGAATTAGGATCTGCATTCGGCAATGCAAACCCGAGGGTGTCTGATTTTTCTGTAAATTTTACGTTAAACATTTGCACATTTGTCTATTTGTAAAACCTTATTTCAAAAATTTGCGACAACCTGATACCAACCCTAAAATGGTTTTACCTCAGATTACCTCAAATAAAACTGTGTTTTGAAATTCAGAGGTCTTAGAATTTCAAAACATAATTTTATTTGCTATTCTAAATAAACTAAAAATGACAAAACAAATGATTTATTTAAATTTGAAATGAAATAATTAAATAAAAAACAAAAAAACAAACGTTTTATTAAGAATCTAAATGAAATTATTTAAAAAAAACGGCAAAGAAAAAACAACTTCTATTAAAATTCTAAATAAATTAATCAAAATATAATTGAAAAAAAAAAACATTCTTAATAAAATTATTTAAAAAAAAACAACAGCAAATCATGTTTTATTTAAATTATTGATGATCTAGTTAAAATTATAATGGAAAAAATGTTTTTTTTTAATTAAAAAAAACCCCCCGTTTGTTTTATTGTTTTTATGTTAATTGTTTTATAATAATAACCAAATTAAAATATAAAAAATTAAGATAAAAACAATAAAACAAACGTTTTTATGAAATTCTGAATAAATGCAAAAATAAAAAATAATAAAATAAATTTTTTTTATGCAAATCCTTAATAAAGAAACAATTAAAATAAAGAAGGAAAAACAAGCATTTTATTTAAAACAGTAAAAAAAAAATGTTTTAATAATTCTAAATATAATAATAAAAATAAAATCTGCAAAACTATGTAACTTCATTTAAATTCCTTTTAAAATGCTAAAATATATGTTTTTCAAATTTTTAAGAAAAAGTCAAACTTTGTTTCTCTCAATTTAATGCTAAATGTGTGTAGTTTGTTGATTTGTCAAACCCTGTTTCTAAATTTTGTGGCAACCTAAAGCGGTTTTAGGTTAGCAATTTTTTGCCGGCCTTATTTTTCCTAATTCCAAGGGCTGATACATTTAGTGATTCCTTTAAATATTAAACAATTGAAAATACTTACTGGTCTCATAAGGGCAGTGTGCTTTTCTTTTATTAAGATTTGCTTCTGGCTATGAGTCAGAGTTTGATTCACATTCACACGCTTAATTTCGGTATCAAGTTGAGACATCCTCCTATAAATAACCATAATTATTATTTACAACCATTATAAATACAAAAATCATTACGATGATGATTATTATTATTATAATGATGATGGTAATGAAAATAGTGTTTGTGAACATTATTCATTATAATAATTAATGATGACAATTATAATAATCATGATGATAGTGATAATAACCATAGTAACCATTCTTTCAAACCTTTGCGCCTCTTGATGCAGTTGAGTGAGAGATCCCAGCCAAAGCTCATCCCACAAAAGTGTGATTCTTCGTAACTCTGAAACTACACACTTGACTTCTTGTACAAGATTGCAATCGTCTTCATTTAAAGCATCAAGTATTGTATGCAAAGATGACTGCATAACGCGCTCTTCTATAGAGATAAAAGCTACTTCTTCTTGTGATGGTGCAGGAGCTTCAACTGGTAATTCAATGCAAGAAATATCTTCTTCAACAGGTTGCTCACATTCATCATCGCCTTGATAATGGTAGGCACGAAGAATTCCTAAATAGAAATAAATACTATAATGTATATAGTATACATACATACATACATACATACATACATATATATATATATATATATATATATATATATATATATATATATATATATATATATATATATATATATATATATATATATATATATATATATATATACACACACTAATAGATAATAACAGATTCCTATGTACAATTAGAATATTATAATAACTTAAATACTGATGAAAGTTCTAATATTAGCATGTACTAGCATGCATTAGCATGTATTTTAAATAAACATTAATTCATTATTTGTAAAGATTTTATTAAGTTCACCAGCAGCAGAAGTTTTACTAATTTGTTGCTGTGGCATAATATCTGAACATCCAACAACAGTTTGATAAACTATTGACTGAGGTGAATCTTTAGCTAAACGGCACAGCAAATTTGCAACACACTTTTGCACATACGGTTCAGGATGGTTTAGACGTGCAAATAGTTGAGGAATTATTCCTAAATAAATAAGTATAAAAATTAATGCATTCATACTTAAAAGAAAAAATATATTTCAATTTTTTTTTTCCGATATAATACCTTTCCAAGGTTTTGTAGGAGTCTGTTCAAATGAAGTTTCCAAGTGTTGCTTTAGCTCTCCAGAATACTTAACAAGCAAACGAAGTAACCTCAATGTTGCTGTAATGTTTCCATATTCACAGTGCTTGTGTGGTTCAGTCCCAGTAATTGACTTAAAAAAAAATTTAATTTTTTTTTTAAACAACTTTCAATAATCCTAGCAAATGCCAATATCAATATTACAGAGACATTTTGTTTCAACATGATTTCAAAGCAAAAGATTGAACTATTAATGTGCTTGTAAAAAAATACAGGATTACAAATCTGTATTCAAGGAAATAAGGATTTATATTCTAGGAGATAAGGATTTATATTCTAGAAGATAAAAACTTATTCAAAAAAAATTTATTCAAAGACAAGATTTAAATAAAAAAACCTCAGTTCCAGATAGCTTCAAGTAAGTAAAGTATGCTGATGCAGCTTGGCGATAATGTGTAAATACTCTATCAATGATATTTTTCCAAATTCCTAACAGAGATTTCAATGTATCGTCTCGATTTTTTAAATAATCTTCAGCTACGTTAAGTAATTGTTGATTTAGTTTTTCTTCATCACTAGAGGATGAATCCTAATTTAAAAAAATGAAAAACTTCATACTCATATAAATATTAAAATTTAAGAAAAAATGATTTTTTAATAGATATTAACTTTTATTTTTTATAAAATATTTATTTTTAAAATATTTACTGGATCACTATTGTCAAGGAACCAACTTTAAATGAATAAAATTTCAAATAAGCTGAAGCCATTATTATTTTTTATTTTTGTTATAATTTTTTCTCAATTCTTTATACACACAAGATAATAATAATAAAAAATAAAACAAAACAACATAAAAATAAAAACATACCTCGTAACTTAAAACATTAGAAGACATATCATCTTCTTCAGATATATAATCTTTAGCACAATGAGCTTTACTAAGAATACCAATTATTTTTTCTATAACATCAGGAGGTATACCTTGTGGAAGAATCTTTATTACTCCTTCTTTTTCTTCTTCAAGAAGATCAATGCTTCCAAACATGCTAATAATTCAAACAAACAAAAAAAAAATCATTTATGTATACATATGCTTATATATAAAAATTTGATAAGTAATTTTCTACTAATTTATTATTGCTCTGTTCTTTTAAGAACATTGAGCATTTAAAATTTTTTGTATATAGGTGCTTATATATAATATATACACAAACTTTTCATGCAATCATGTTATAATCTATACGAATAAATGAAGTTTAATTTGATTTTATTAAAACTTTTTTAAATTTCTGAAAATTTCTGAAAATCAAGTACATAATATAGCTTAAAAAATACCTTTCTTTTTCAACAGCTTTTCTTCCCCATTTATAACACCAGTCAGCATAAGCAAACCATGTTTTACCAAGTGTACTACAACGATATGTACTGTGATAAAGCAATTGTCCACATGCAACATCACCTTCAGACATTGATATATTGTTTGCAAAT
Source organism: Hydra vulgaris (assembly GCF_038396675.1). Taxonomy (NCBI): domain Eukaryota; kingdom Metazoa; phylum Cnidaria; class Hydrozoa; order Anthoathecata; family Hydridae; genus Hydra; species Hydra vulgaris. The sequence goes on from NC_088927.1 coordinate 34,109,345, forward strand.
GAATTCTGAAGCAACTTATTTCCAATACCTCCAGATTTTGTAACTATTTTTAAGACTTCTCTAACTTTAGGGCCAATAACTACTGCATCATCAGCTTCTCCAACTGAAGTAAGAAAACGTGGTTCTGTAAGTATCCATTTTGCCAAAGTTACAAATGATCTTGAAGATATCTCAGATAATTTACCATGAATGTTGGTTGATTTGCTATTTGATCCAAGAAGCTGACGTTCAGACAGAAGAATACTTGAACATAAAACATCAATTGCTTCAGAATAATTTCCAAGAGTTCGCTTTAACTTGGCAGATTCTTTTAAAATATCAACTGTAGCAAGATGATCAATAACTTTTCCAGAATTAACTGATGCTGAAAGCTGCTTCAACTTTAGTTGGGCACCTCCAGTCAGGTACATCTTTCCATCAATTGCTCCTTTAGATTCTAGCATACTTAACTGCTTTGCTAATAAAGACTCTGCAAGCTTTTTATTTCCTTGTATTCTTGCTAGTTTAGCTGTCATTGTCTGGATAGTTTGAACATTAGGTAGTTTGTCTTGTGCACTGACTGCAGGACCAACCCAACCCTTCTTATGTAGAGTGTGGTGAAATTGTAAATATGATGCAGTACGCAATGCTTCATTTAACAAACAAATATCTGTTTTATGGGCATCAATATATGGTGTTTGACCATAAACATTCATAAAAGTTACATTAGAATCCTAAATGATTGTTATTTTTAGTATTTTTTTTATCACAACTTGTAAAAAAGTTTTTTTATGCTTGTAAAAAAAAAAATTCAAAAGTTATATCTAAAAACCAAACTTAATTTTAACCTGCTCTGCTTCAGTACTCATAAGAGCTTCACGAATAGCTGCTATTGACTTTAACTGCATAAGAAATGAAGCACTATTGTTCAATGAATTATTTAGCATGAAAGTTTGAAGTGGGATAGTAGCAGACTTGTTAGATAGGTAAAGTAAATTATCAACAGTCTCCCTAATAAAAAAAAATAAATCTCTTTAGCCATTAACAATTTTTCATAATTATGTCATAAACATAAATAAATTTTATTTTATTTTTACAATGTTTTTTTCTGTTACAAATTTCTCTCAACACTTTAATTACAAAACATAAGCCTTAACAAACAAGAAGCCTTGATAAACAAGCACACTTGTTTTTCTGCACAGTGATCTTGATAAACAAGGCCACTGTGCAGAAAAACAAGTGGATGTAACACATCCTAATGAATCTATTCAACTTAAAATAATCTACTAAAATAATATTTTACCATGCTGAACTATGTAGACTGCCAACACGACTTCCTTTTAAAGTATTTAAACCAGAAGTCCAATATAGAGTTAGCGCTTGCATTAAGAAAATTCTACTTTGGCACAACATGGCTTGAGGTGACATTCCATCAGCCATCATAAATAAATTATTTGTATCATCATCATTTTTTGAATTAGATTGATAACCTTTTTCTTCTTTTACTGTACCAAGAACAGGGAATTGTTCTTGCAGCATATTTGACATAGTAGCACCTGGTATCATTTCTAGCTGTTCATGAACTCCAGCAAAATCATGGTCCTCAAACTTCATCATGGCTCTTATAATCAAAGATTAAAAAATAAAATAATGCAATCAAAATATGACTTCAAGTTTTGAATTTGTAGACTTTTTATTAAAATTGTTATAAAAACTATAACAAAATGTTACAAGCAATTTTTAAAGACTTACTTAACATAGCTCAAATCAATAGTAGTATGTAAACCATGCAATGAAGGATACTTGCGCTTCAATTCCATTACATGTTGGTTCCATTTTTGTACTTCAGTCCAATCACAAAGTTGCAAGTAACAATCAGCAGTCTACAAAAACAAGAACAAAAGCAAAAATAGTTTGAAGTTTCCATAATTCACTTCATAATCTTTTAAAAACCATTTACTTGAGAAACAAGGAACTGAGTGCTTAATGGGTCAGCATTTATAGCAGGATCTTTGGTAAGCACAGTTACAGTAGTTTTTTTAGTTTCATTTATATTTTCTTCTTTTAAACGGTCTGGCAACAAGTAATGTGTCAAGGCTGATTTGAACTGCTCAGCTGCACTCTCCAAGCTAAATTTCATGTTTTAACATGTAAATTAAAAACAAACTTAATTATAAAATAATTTTAAAGGAAACATATTACCTTCCTTAATGGAAACATTTTACCTTTTTTAATGGAAACATATTACCTTCCTTTTGCTTTAGTAGTAGCACCATAAAGCCAAAAAAAATATCTTCCAACTACTTTTCTTGACCATTCTAGGACACCATAAATACTTTCATAACAATGTAACTGCATAAGAGAATCAACCACAGTAACGATTGCATGTTCAAAGTCAGACCCCTAAAATAAATATTTTAGAACAGATATTTTACATAATTTACTTAAAACACTGTTAATTAGCAGTCATGCAATTTACTATTTAAATTAAATTTTGTTTGCTTAAAAAAATATTAGTTTGCGCATAAATTCAAAAAATATGAGTAAAAGCTTATTTTAAAAAAAATGTAAAAGTTTGAAATCTGAATAACATACTTGTGTATTGCCTGAGTTTTTCAAACTTTGAAGCCAAAGATATCCATTTCTAACAGCTTTTTCAGGATTTCCACTCATGTTAGCTAAAACAGTGACACTCTCTTGTATGCGACTTAACCACTCACAACAAGTGCTTCTATTAGTTCGAAAAAATGTTCTCACTGACTAAAAAGCAAGTTTAAATAATAAATAATGGAAAGACATTTTTTAAACTTAAAAATAATAATAAAAACTTAAAATATATAATATTGAAAAGGTATTAAATATCATACTTCAAAAGATAAAAAAATGTTTTTTCTTTTAAACATCTTTGCTTCCAACAAGGCTGCAAGTAACCACTATGAGAGTTGGAAGTTACTGGAAGAGAAAAGATGAAGATTGTAGAGTGAGATAACGATTGACAGACGACTTAAAGGATTGCAAATTATACAAATCAGTAAAGCAAGATGAAGGAAGCGAATTCCAATGAAGTGATGTTCGAGAAAAAAAACTAGATGAATAAGAGTTTTTGGAGCACTTAGGAACAGTCACAGAAAAAAAATGAGACTTAATTGAATGACAAGTAACACGAGAATGAATTTTGGTAGATAGCACAAGAGACGCTAGCTCTTTAGAGCAGTGCCCATTATAGTATTTGTAGAAAAGAGAAAGAGTAGCAACATTACGACAATGTGATAATAGTTAGAGGTTGGCTGCAAGAGCAGGTCCAACTATGTTTACAATGCGTTTTTGCACCGTGTCTAAAAGAGAAAGGCCATCATTAGAAGATCCGCCCCAGTTATGGCAACAGTATTCCATACAAGCCCGGATTTGAGATTTATAGGGATAGATAATAGAATTTGGAGTAAGAAAGTGTCGAGCTCAATAAAGAGATGCAATCTTAGCATATGGTTTCCAAGAAAGATCGGAAGTAAGAGTTAATCCTAGAAGATAAAGAGTAGATGACTCATTGAGTAGATTACCGTTTATAAATATAGGAAGATCTAAATTATTGCAATAACAATTGGCTGAAAAAAGTTGGGCTTTATCTGAATTGAAGTTCACCAGCCACTGTGAGTCCCATGTTGTAGCAGAAGTGAGATCCTTTTCAAGCTCAAATGCCCCCTCTAAGCAATCAGAAGGTGTTGGTTTCTTATCACAACAAGAATAAATGGTAGTATCATCAGCAAACAATGCTGCCTTAGATGTGAGAATATCTGGAAGATCGTTAATGTAAATTAAAAAAATTATAGGGTCAAAGATAGAACCTTGAGGAACCCCTGAGGTTACAGAATAAGAAGAAGAGTGGTGTCTATCGAGGACAACTTTTATACTACGATTGGAAAGGAAGGATTCAATAATCTTAAAGATGTTACCAGATACACCGTAAGAAGAAAGCTTATGGAGAAGTCCAGCATGCCAAACTTTATCAAATGGCCTTAACCTCTCTACCTTTATCTGATGCATGATAAAACCTCTCGGTTATTACAGTTAGCAAATCAGCTGTACAACGAGAAGATCGAAATCCATATTGATGATAAGAAAGTAAGTTATTAGATTCAAGATGAGAGATTAAGTGTTGGTTAATTAAAGATTCAAAAACCTTGCTTATAATATGAAGAAGATTAATAGGACAGTAGTTAGACGAGTCAGATCGCTCTACAGAATTTTTGAAAATAGGGATAACAGATGCCGCTTTCCAGCAAGCTGAAAAACAAGACTCTGATAAGCACTTGTTGAATAGTTTTGAAAGTATAGACGACAGCTCCGGAGAACACATCTGCAAGACTATAACAGGTATGTTGTCCGGGCCACAAGCTGTAGAAGAGTCTAAGCAGGAAATCACTTTAGAAACAGAAGCAGGAGTGATACGAATGTCAAGCAATGGATCAACCTGTTTGACAGCTATATCAGGTAGAACGCAACTAGTGGAATCAAGATGATATTGATAATATTCAAGATAATATTGATGATATTCAAGATGATATTGATGAAAAGTTTTTAGCAAACAAGTCTTTAGGTGAGGTGACAAAGTCTGAACCATAGAAGAGAGGTGGAATAACAGATTTGCCCTTATTATTGATACTATTAAAGATTCTCCAGAAGTTAAGAGAGCCTAACTTTTGTGATGAAATATGAGATTTTATGACCTGAGAATAGTAGGCTTTGGCATTATACAAAATCTTTTTTTTATTTAAAAATACAAATTTAATAATTTATCAAATGAACAAATAATTTTTTTTTTCTTTTTTTTTTTGCTATTCACCTCCTCAAGGCTGAGAAGGCCACTACAGATGAGGAGGCTACTTAATAGTGGTTATAACCCTCTCTCAACTCTATAACTCTAAAACACAAACTTTGACGAACAAGGCCACTGCGCAGTGAAACAAGTTGATTTGGCAGTAAGTGACCAGTGCTAGGTGTGTGTATGTATGTATGTGTGTATATATATACATGTGTATGTATGTATGTATGTATGTATGTATGTATGTATGTATGTATGTATGTATGTATGTATGTATGTATGTATGTATGTATGAATGTATGCATGTGTGTATATATATCGCCACTGTATATATATATATATATATATATATATATATATATATATATATATATATATATATATATATATATATATATATATATATATATATATATATATATATATATATATATATATATATACAGTGGCGACAAAATAAATAGCACAGATTGATGTTTAATATGTAATGATATATTTTCCTGAGTTTTCGAGATCTAAACTATTAAGGCTAATAAAATATTAGTTTTAGAAAATAACATTACTGAGTAAAAAAATAAATTAACTTAGTTAAAAAAAGATTTGAACATATAAATGATTTAGAGGTACAGAAGAATGGGGCAATTTGAATAGCGCACCATGTTAAAGAATTATCATTTTGTCCCTTCGCTATAAAAATCACAGAAGTTCTTTGTATAAATAGTTAAGAAAACTTTACTTTGATTTAAAATCGGTCTAAATTTGTTGCAGTTGATTGATCTATGTTTCTGTAAACTTCCACAATTTTTCTATCAGATTTAGGTCAGGTGACTGCGCAGGCCACTCCAAAACATCAATCATGTTAGCATTAAACCATATTTTAACACTTTTGGTGGTGTACATGAGGTCGTTGTCTAGTTGGAATTTCCAAATCAAAGGAGGATTTATCTCCACATAAGGCAATATGACATTTTCTAGTATTTCTTTGTACATGTGTTGATCCATTGTCCCTTGAGTTCTATGCAACGGTCCCATGCCATACCATGAAAAACTCAAACAATTACCTTGCCACCACTATTTTTTACAGTCATTAGAGTATACCGAGGGCTAAGTTCTTGGTTTTGGGGATGACTTACATATTGTTTTCTGCCAGATCCAAAGCAATTAAACTTAGAATTGTCAGTCCAAAGCACATTTTTCCAAAGCTCATTTTTCTAAAAACATAACTCCTTGTGTACGTACTGTTTTGTAAACTTCAAATGAGACCAATGGTTTTTATTCGAGCAACTCTTCAAACAACTTATTTTCAAGTAAGCGACTTTTGACAGTGCTGACAGACAGATTGACTTGTAAATTTTGAGCAATTTTATTTTTAAATTTTGGTGCGCCAGCAAAATGATTTAGCGATGTGAACAATGGCTGCGTCTTCTCTAGGGGTTGTCTTTCATTTGCAAGACTTGCCTATTTTATTGCTTAATGAACCAGTTTTTTTAAATAAATTAAAAGCATTGATAATTTTTTTACGAGAGCAACCTAATTGAGCTATTTTAGAGCAGGCTTGGTTGGGAAGCTGGACTGACCATGAAAATAATATTTAGTTGCAAAAAACTGGCCTGATTTTTTTAATCTTCTGAATGCATGGAAACCAATGATATATTATATAACTAGATGTCTAACTTTTGGGATTTTATTGGATAAAATATCCCGCTAGTTAGACATCTAGTTATATAATATATCATTATAAAAAGCTGTTTTTATTTTGTTTATAACAATAGTCCGCCATTTGTAAAAAGGGCAAAAGCTGAAGCCGAAGTGTGGAATAAAAGTTAAAAATGCAAGTCAAAATTTCCCAATAAATTAAAGATAATTTAAAAACTAATTTTAATAATTATAAAATACTTATAAAAGTTTTTTTAGGAGCCTATGTTTATTAATAAGTATTTTAGTTCATATAAAGGTTTCAAAAGCATCTGTAGTTTTACCTTTCTATTCAAAACTTTAATCCCTTTTTAATCAAAAAAAAATTAAGGAAATATAATTTTTTATTTTACAATTATTATAATTTCCGCTTAACACTTTTACGTAAATAGTATTTAAATTTAAAATATATTTACTTCATTTAAGAAAAGAAAAGTTAAAAATATTTGTTTACAAATTTAATTTGCCATTTGTAAAAATGGCAAAAAGCGGCTTCACTTTTCGGATTGAAGTTAAACATCTAGTTATATAATATATCATTGATGGAATCATAAATAAACTTGAATGGTGCAGAAGAATAAAAAGAGTATTCGCGAACACTAAAAACCCACCAAATCTATGGACAAACTAATTCTATTAGTTTAAAAAGATGCTGACTAAGCATCTATATATAAAAATGTTAATTAATTAAATTTTTCCAGCCACCCTAAGCTCATTAAACCCCCTTCCCCTCCCATTTATTACCAATTTTTATTTGTTATCAACAAAAAAATTATTTCTCAAAACTTAAAAAAAATTTAAGTGAAAATCGGTCTTAAGAATTAAAAAACATACTAGTAACTGATCAATATTGAAACTTTCAGTGTAAAATTGGACCCCTATTCTACTTACATACTTTAATACTTTTTTCTGTTTTAAATACTAATTAAAATTAAAAAGCCTACTCACTAAACATCATCAGCGGTATTGTGAAGCAGTTCCGCTTCCTCTTCATAAAGTATTTTTAACCTTTTTAGTTGATTTTTATCTAGTTAAGTTAATTTCTAAAGTAACTCAATGATTTAATTATTTCATTTGTTCATCTTACAAAGAAGAATTGTTTCAAATATGTTAAACTTTTCAAGCTATAAGAAGCATAAAATAGTTATTAAAAAATTAACCTTTTTATTTATAAAATAATTTAGCTTAAATAAAACTAAAACTGGCATTACTTTTATTAGAATCTTGTTGGACTTTTTGGGGCTGGGGCTATTTTTATTTTGGAGGCCATTTTTATGTGCCACAGCGTAAAAATGACTTAAAAAAAAGGTCTTCTTGACTATTTTGGGGCCCCTAACATTGTGGAGCCTAGGGCTATAGCCCCCTCTAACCCCAACCCTCCTTAATCCTGCACTGGAAATAAGATATGAGTATATAAATAAAAATTATATTATACTCTATAATAAAAGAAATAAAAGATAAATAAAAGAACATTTGTTTTCTTATTAAGCAATCCTAAGATGTCACTTAATTTCATAAAAAAATTATAAAAGAGCGATGTTTCAAAAATATTTGTTCTAAACCTAATTTATTTTGCTTAAATTTTTTTTGTCTAAGTTATTTTCTTTTCCTTGTTTATTATTATCATTTTTTTTGTAATTGTCTCTCATCGGCCCAATTAATATTTTTTGCTCTTTTTTTAAAATTTTCTTTTTTTAAAAACATGGCCAGTTTTTTACAACTAAATATTATTTCCGTAGTCAGTAATCGAGAGCGATCGCTCCTGCTTCCCAACCAAGCCTGTTAGAGCTGTTCAATTCTTGATCTTGAAATCTCTGTACTTGTCCTCGAAAGACATCTGTTCCATGTTTACCTCATCCCATAGTTGAAAGAATATGATTTTTGCAAAATAAATAACAAGTTTATCCTTAAAATACAGAGTATAATGATTTTTTTTTGATATAATACAAGAACTTTGGTTATTTTTAAAGAAAAAGTAAATGTGTGCTATTTAAAATGACCTAAAAAATTTAAACACACCGCTAAAATGCTCAAAACAAGCAATTTTAATAGTTATAAATGTTTAATGAGTAGTTCCGTTTAAAAAAGCAAATATTGTTGATGCTATAAAAAATAACAGCAATTGCTGTAAAAACATAAAACTTGATATCAAAATGTTAAACTAACTGGTCATGAAAGCATTTATATAGTCGCCACTGTATGTATGTATGTATGTATGTATGTATGTATGTATGTATGTATGTATGTATGTGAATATATATATATATATATATATATATATATATATATATATATATATATATATATATATATATATATATATATATATATATATATATATATATAGGCCTTGTTTTAAATAAAAAATGCTTAATGCATTAGCCTACTGTGAATTCGACGTTCTAAAATTCTCTATATTTCTTCATTTTTTTAAGACATTAACTTTTTTAAATTACTGTAATAATATTAATTACTGCAAAACGAGTTAAATAATATTTAACTTGTTTTTTATAACTACTATTAAAGAATGTTTATTTTCTTTCAATTTTTTTAATATTAAATAACTAAATTCAATATTGCATTTTTTTAAATGTTTGATATAAACAAGTTTCTTTCTTTTCTCAATATGTTTGTAAATGAATAAAATATGTCAACTTTATTAAAATTATTATCTCTTAAATTTCTAGTTGCGGCTTTACAACTAAAATCATTTATTTATTTGGAAAATAGCAATTAAAAATTAATAAAAATTACGTTAATTTATTTACTTTATTAGCAATTAAGGTTAGCAATTTTATTAGCAATTTTGTTGTGAATTTTTTTCCAAACACCATTTATTATAATTATATCACTATATTATTTATTGAAAAATAATCACTGCGCTTTAACTTGCGTTATAAAACAAGTTTAACTTACATTTTGCACAAATTTTTGATGCAGTCTAAGAGCACGTTTACAAAAAATTTAATTTTGAGTAGAAAAAAAAAAAAATTAGTAAGGAAAACCGAAAAAACAATTGTTATAAAGATGAACTAATTTTTTATTAAGAATAAATAAAATTTAAATATTGAACAATATTTAGTTAAATTTTTAAATTAACTTGACAGTTAAGCTAAAACCAATCATTAACTAAAATTTTAAAAAGTTAAATATATTTTTTAAATCAGAATTAAACTATATATTTTATAAACCAATTGAAATAAAATAAGCTAATTATCTTATTGAAATATTTAGTAATAGAAAACAAAATTATTTCTAGTTGATGACAAATTTTTTTTGTATTCGAAGTTATAAAATGAAACATAAGAAAAAAAACCCATAAAAGAAATATGTATAATAAAAACTTAAATCATCTTGCGAGCACAAGAATATACATACAACTTTTGATTGCAATAAATGAAAAATTTACTTAAATTTCTATTTATAATAAAAAATAAATTAATAATAAAAAGTTTTTATCCGAATTAAATTATATTATTATGCTCTTTGCTTCAAGCTTAAAGTATTAGTTTAAAGTGAAAAAATCAATCATTACAAAATAAAAACAAAATAAAAATAAAATATCATAATATAAAATAAAGATAATATAAAATAAAATTTAACATTTTTTTGAACACACAAGCAGATCTTATAAACATATATTTTCAAACCCAATGAGATATTTTAATGATATGTTTGCAAACCTTGTACATACTTAGTTATGAAGTTAATAACATTTTTTACTGTTTTTTTACTTTTTATTTTATAATTTTTATATTATCTTTTTATCAAAATATGTTGCCATATTGCAGGCCTTGTGATGAAGTAGGAGCAATTGCTCTGCGCACATGAAACAGGCTCATAAACAACTTTCCGGACATGAGAAATAGCGCTTGCTAGTTTTGTTATGAGAGTAAAAATTCGCGCTTGTCCAAAGAACTTGCGAGGGAGAAAATTATAAGTTGATTTTATAGAAAATATTTTTATTAAAATTTTTTTGCTGCAGTCAAAATATGTTTAAACAGTAGAGTTTGCATATTGTTAAATAAAGGAGTTATATTCGTAATAAAGTACGTCACGCATAATTTATGTGGTATAAGTTCAAATTAAAAATGATTTTTTTCTTTTTGAAATTAATGTGATATAAGTTCAAATAAAAAATTATTATTTTCGATTTGAAAGCTAAATCCAGCATGTTTTTTTAAAAAAATTCTAGTTGAACTTTATTATATTATCGACTTAACTGTACCCTGGTCGATTAAGCTTATAATATGATAAAATTCAACCATTCGCTAACTCTTTTAAAGTCAAACCATTCGCTAACTTGTATAGTATTTAGGGTTCATTTGAAATTCGTTTAACTAGAACTTTTAGTTTGAATTGCATATAAGTCCATGTAATAAAATATCAAAACTTGCAACACTTCAAAGAAAATTGTAAAATTAAATGTTAAAAAATTATTATATAAAATGAATAATAATAAATATCTATAAATATCTAGCATAATACTTATAAATATCTTATAAACATCTAGTATAAAAAGTTTATAAAACTAAAACTTCACTTAAAGCTTCCATTTCGAACAGGTTCGATAACATTCTATTAATTGATGACATATATATAAATATTATATTCAAATATATTACATTTAAAATTCAAAAACATCAAAACGTTGAAATATCAAATATTTTTTGTCAAATATAAGTTAATAAACTAAAAAATTTTCACTGGTATCTTTGAATCAGTTAAGCTTATATTAAAGTCTGTTTATTAAAAAAGTTAAACTAAATGCAACTTAAAATTAAAAAAAAAAAAGTTTAAATAAACAACACATATAACAAATATATTTGTTATATAACTTTGAATAGAAACTTTAGGAAGCGTGCTTACAAACAACAAAAGAAAAAATGTAACATTACTAGTTTCATAAACGAATTTCTCAAAATTACGTCAATATATAAATTATTTATAAATTATATTTGCATAAGTATATATATACTCATATTAATATATATTATATTAGTTTAAGTATATATTTATTAGGTATATAATCAAGTATATAAAATATTATTCCTTCAATAATATCTAAATAGCGCATTCAGTTTGAATTAGAAAGCAGTTTTCTGTTTTGCACAAATAATGACTGAAAAGTTATTAAGTCATTACTGCTAACAGATAGAATTGAATGTTCACTAATTTCAAAACATTTTGTACCAATGAGAATAGAAAATTTAAATTAAAAAATTAAAACTTGATTGAATTTTGGAAAGTCAAAAGTTTTAATACACAAGAACTTGTAAAAACATAAGATTCTTTTGCTTTATTGTTTTTAATTTTTCATACATCTTTTGTAAATAAAAGAAATATTCTTAATCTTTTTTTTTTAAACTATTATTTATTTTAAATTAAATTAAAAAGTTTCTGTTGCTTAGAATGTACGCAATCAAGCATGATAATTCACCTCCAATAGGAAACAAAGTTATGTAGTCAACCTTTAGTAAATGGCAATATTTTATTTTTTTTGTTTAATATGCAGCAACATATTTTTTCCGGTAATTTTTTTTTTTTTTTGTTATCCACCTCCGAGAAGGCCGAGAAGGCCACTACAGATGAGGAGGCTACTTAATAGTGGTTATAACCCTCTCTCAACTCTATGACTCTGAAACATGAACCTTGACAAACAAGGCCGCTGTGCAGAGAAACAAGTTAAGCGTGGTACTATCAGGGACATGGTGGGGATCAAACTCGGAACCTCTCACTTATGAAGCGAGCACTTTACCACTACACCACTACAGCAGATAGACAAATGCATTAACTAAAAAACTATGCGTTTTTGTCTGACTTCCCGGACTTCACATGAAAAAAATTCAAACAAAAAATTGTCCTCCCTTTTCCTTGCACTGGTACACTTTGAGTGCCCTCGTACGCTTTTGAGTGACCCCCTCCCCATACTTGCGTACATAATTTATGGATGGCCCCATGGCAACCAATATCCAACTCTGAATATCGCTCTCAAAGACTTGATGCCAAGTGCGCTTAATCACGCTCATTGGTAACGTATTTCAGTATTATGAGCGAGAAAAATCTTGATGGGCGATTCTATTCATCACATGCACTGATCTTGAAACTTTAAAACCCTTTCCTAATAATTTTATCGACTTTATTAAAAATCTGAATTTGACCTAATACATATTTTTTTATATACATAAGTACCAGACCCCTAAACTAAAAAAACTTAAATAATTTAATAATTACCTGTTTAGCTGTCATCTAAAAATTTGTTTAACTAAAAATTTATCAAAAAAACATTAATTTGTCGAAAATGTCCAAATATGGTATTATTTAGATGTACTGCATGTTGTGTGGACGTTTAGATGTATTGTATATTGTGTGGAAACCTTTATCCACACAACCTACTCATTTATTCTTCTGTGTTACATGCTACACACAAACCATATAGAAAGATTCAGTTTTAGTAAGGGTGCAGTTCTGGTCAGGTGTATGAGAGGAATATTTCATATTAACTATGTTCTTAATACAAGCAACAACTAAAAATATTTAAAAGTAAAAAAAATATCAAAACTGTTTAAAAAAAAATTCTTGGTTAATTTTGTGTCAAATGAGAAGATTAAAAAATTTTTAAAAAATTGGAATTTTAAGAAATCAGAAGAAAAAATATAAGTAAATATAAGTAAATATAAAAAAATATAAATATAAGTAAAAATAGCAAAGTAAATAAAGTAGTAAAAAAAATTTGTAGATTCAGAACTTGTAGATAAAAAATTAGGAAAATATGTATTTTTCGAATAGAAAAAAATAAAGGAGGGCATCATATGAATAAATTTGTTATTGTTTTTAATGTTTTTGTTATTTTGTAACATAGTTTGCAAATGTTAATACTCAGCATAGAAGCAGATTTTCTTAAAAAACAAAGAAGTTTAAATAATTTAAACCCATATTGGCTTTAGTAAAAAAAATTAGAGGTTACTTACTCTGATACATGGTGGCAAAGATATGGCTGTCCCTTCATAAGCATTATACATTAATTTTTCAAGATTTTCCAAAAACAATAATAACACAAATGCTTGCTTCATGTAAACTTCTCTTGGAAAATCTATTATAAAATTAAAATCTATTATAAAAATGGATATATTAAATGCAAATGTATATAACCCATATATACCTTGTTAACATAATTTTTACATTTCGCTATAAATAAATTCAAAAGTATATATAGGAATATATATAAAAAAATTCAAAAAAATATATAAAGTATATAGAATTGCACTATTTAGAAACAAATATTTTTATGAAAAAGTAGTTAGTTTTTATTGATAAACATATGAACAGTTGTAGATATCAAATTAAAACTTATTTTGAACTAATTATAACAACATTTGGAAACACAATTTAATAAACAGCATTAGATATAATTTAAAAAATAACAGATATGGTTTAATAAATAACCTCAGATACAATTTAATTTATTCAAACACCAAAAGCAGATTATAAACCTACAATGATAAACACTTAAAGGTAGCAATTAAAAAAAAAAATACAAAATTATATATATATATATATATATGAACCCTAAAATCATAACTCAATCACACACGATAACCACTTATACACAACATACAAATCTATATCTACATTACAACCACATACTATCTATTAAAAGAAAATATTACCTAAACAGGCTTGGTCAGGAAGCGGGAGTGATCGCTCTCGATTACTGACCACGGAAATAATATTTAGTTGCGAAAAAATGGCCAGGTTTTGTAGTCGTTTTGAAAACATTTAAGTTTATGAATGTTCGAAAAAAATTTTTTGTTTTACGGATATACATGGAAACTTGAATGTTCTCAAATTCATGGTGCAGAATAATAAAAGAATACTCACGAACACTAAAAACCCGCCAAATCTACGAACAAACGAATTCTATTGGTTCAAAAAATACGCTGACTAAGCGAATTAAAGTTCTTGAGTTTTCTGTTGAATTGTATTATTCGAAATTTGTTGTGTATATATATTTCTAGCAATAATTGTTATAAGGATATCAAACAAACTATTACTTTAATACTATGGCTCATTCTCGGAACCACATCTGCAAAGCCGTAAATCTTTAAAACTAATATTATTTGTTTACAAAAATAAATGTTTTAAATATATATTTTTTAAATTGTCGAAATTTTTGAATGTTTATTATGTATTATTAATTTTTATTAGTATATTCTTATTTATCTTTAAAAAGTATGTTTTTTTAAGTAAATGTAATTTTGTGTATCTGTTTTTTATTCTAATGTAATCTTTTAAAGCAATTTTTACGATTTATTTTATAAACAAAAAGACTTTTAACAATAATTACGTTTTCAATGAAATTGTTAATAATCAACAAAGTTATTAAAACTAATTATAAAATAAACATAAAAGAAGTTTTTGGTTACTAAACATAAACATTCATATGAAGTAACTCGCCATATATATATATAGACAGGGTTATATATATATATACATATATATATATATACATATATATATATATATACATATATATATATATATACATATATATATATATATATATACATATATATATATATATACATATATATATATATATATATATATATATATATATATATATATATATATATATATATATATATATATATACATATATATATATATATACAGGGTTATATACATATATCTTTGCTTATATAAAAAATTCCTTATTTTAACATATAAAGATGAAAACTTGTTAAATAAACAAAATGAGTTTATTTCAAAATGCAGAATAAATTCCTATTATCTTTTTTTGACACTGGTGATTGTTGCCATCAAGTATGTCTTTTAGCGACATAAAGATCTCACTACACAGTATTTTGTAATATTTAGCAGGTTTTTTTGTTTTTGATTTTGTATTCAATGGCTGATGATTGTCGTATAGGCATGAAACTTAACGTACCATAGAAAAAGATGTTTTTTCTATGTTAATATATATATTTATATTTATATTCTATTTGAAATATCTTTTTAGGCTCTTCAATTTTTTCATGTGTGTGTGCCTGCGTGCATGTGTGTAAGTTTGTATATATATATATATATATATATATCTACATATATATATACATATATATATATATATACATATATATACATATATATATACATATATATACATATATATATATATATATCTACATATATATACATACATACATACATACATATACATAACACACATATATATATATATATCTACATATATATACATATATATATATATCTACATATACATACATATATATATATATACATCTACATATATATACACATATATATACATACATACATACATATACATATATATATATATATATATATATATATATATATATATATATATATATATATATATATATATATATATATATATATATATATATATATATATATATATATATATATATATATATATATATATATATATATATATACCAGTTTTAAAAACTTTACTAAACGAATACTTTTAGTGATGTTTATCAAACTGATTTATTTTATTTTAATAAAATTTGATTTATTTTGAAAAAGTTTTTTAAAAAACTTATAACAATATTTAGAATAAAATATTTTTACACTTTGATAAACCTATTATATTTTTTTTATCTCCCTGCTTATTTTAATGTTTAGCCTGGATTAAGAACAATTTAATAAACCTTTTGATGTTTAAATACCAATAAAAAGTTTCAAATAAAAATGACAAAATGAAATTAACTGTTTAATTTTAAAATGTAAATTACAAAGAAAACAAATAACTTTGTTTAATGCTGAAAATAAAAATACCTTCAAATGGTTTTTCACTAGTTTTATTTTTATTTTTTTTCGACCCACTTTCCAAATTATTCTTTTCTCTAAATTTCTCATCAAGCTCTTTTAAAGCACCTGTATAAAAACAATTTAATAAAAAATAAAATTAAAAAAAATTAAAAATAGTATAAAAATAATTTTAAAGTCCTACAAAATTAAAAAAAATTTTAAAATCAGGGTTGCAGAGTCCCAAAATAGACCACAGATTTGAAAGTCACAAAAAGATATCTTTGTGACTTTCAAATCTAATTTTTTTGACTATAGCAACTGACTACAACATTAAAAATACGCTGGGCATTCTTTGAAATTTATTTTAAGTAGAACCCTAACATTATCATAATTTTCTATCATCTTTACATAATGAGCAAGGGCAGTGAAATGAATGCTGATTCCCATAGTGAAGAAACACTGCTTTCAAATTCCTTTTGAACTGTCAATGAACAATAGCCATTTGCTGGGATTATGTTCGAATGTTACACCAATCAACATTCCATTCACACCAATGCAGAAGCAAATATTACTCATTTTTCAAATTCTTAATGTCATTTTTATAAACAGATAACCTACAATATTTTTTTGATATAACAGATAACCTACAATATTTTCCAAGCAAACACTATTAACTCAGTCACAATGTTAGAAGTTCAGTAGTTCTTGATTTAACAAAATTTAAATCTCTCATCAAATCATTTAATTCATTCTGAGTTGGAAAGTGGGGTTTAGAAGATAGGAGTGCAACAAAATCTGTATCTATACCCATTTCTCTGATGCCCATCCTTCATCTTTCATCAGGGTGTTTAATTATTCTCCTGTTAGCAAAATATAGTCAATAAAATTAAACAACGAGATAATTGCAATAGTTGATATATGCATTTATTCATACTGATTTACAACAGCTAAATGAATTAAGTAAATAAAAGTTGCTTGCCATCATCAAATTTTAATAGTGAAACTACTTGTATTTGATGATGGCATTGTACTGGTAAGCAATCATCATTCGGTACCGGTTGTAATGAATATGTTATGTCTATATTAGAGTGTATTTTACCTTTGTTTATTTGCTTTTTGTAAAATCAATCATATAAATGTAACTGTCATCAAGATGATTTTTTGGTTCTCTTTAAGTTCTAGTAACCGCAAATAGCATTTTGCAATTGCTAGAATCTCTCAGCCAACATTCCAGAATAGATTGACACAACATATCATAACTGGTGTCTACTATTAGGTGTCTACTAACTGGTGTCTACTACTCCAGGTTGTCAATTGGGACTTCAAAATATAGTTTTTAAGCTATATTAAACTTAGCCTATTAGACTATCTTATGTGACACCTGTTATGTCTGTGGTTCTTATATTAGTCTGGTGACTGCTTACATACTTTAGAAACCTTTTTTAGTATTTTTAAACTTTTAATTGAAACTGAAAGTGAAAATGAAATAAGGGTTTCAGTGTTGCTATTATTGAAATTTTAAGCTAAAAGCAATAAAATTTTTATACTTTTGTAGCAATCAATGATAACGGAAAACCAATTGCGTATTTGGAATCAGCAACATTGAAAATGCTCAAGAAACAACTAAAATATAGCACAACATTTTCAAAAATGTTTGCATGGTCTTATCTCTTTTTCATACACTTGGCAAACTGAAATCCTTATAACATTTTGTAATATAATTAAACATATTTTACACGAGAAAGAATCAAAAAACACCATTAAACAATATATCTATTTGTGCATATAGATAGCCAAATTAATTACTACAGATCTAGTTTCTGTGATGCCTGTTTTTAACTATTTCTTTAATATTTATTAAA
>NC_088927.1:34132500-34162500 GCF_038396675.1 Hydra vulgaris
ACTTACTTGTAGCAGCAGGCTACATGATGTAGCAATACTCTGTGCATAGTTTAAAGAAAAAAGGAACACTCCTTCCATGTTTTACTTATTTGTCAGCCAATGTAGCAACACTACTTGCATGTTTTAAAAATACTATAAAAAAATAAAAAAACAAAAGAAAAAATACCATTAATTAAAAAAACTTTCTAGACATTATTATTGCGGTTTTTTAAAAAACAATAAATCTCAATGTACTTCTGCATTATTCTATTATTTTAACTTTTAAATGACATTAAAATGTTGCTTAATAGTTGATGTAACTTAAACTAAAAAAAAACCCTTGAAAGAGACTTTTTTTTAATAATAAAGTTTTTATTGACTACGATATAAGGATATATACATACATATATCAGGGTGAACGCCAGGAATTTTTAACTGGGTTTTTGCGATATTGGGAATATTTATTGTTATTGCTCTACAAAATATTGGGAACTTTCATTGATTTTGTCCTATTACTTCAACACTAAAAAAAAACCCATTGAATTCTGCAGTATACGCAGTACCATTGGTCTGGCTTACGCCCTGTGTATATATGTGTGTGTGTGTGTATATATATATATATATATATATATATATATATATATATATATATATATATATATATATATATATATATATATATATATATATATATAAAACCAGAGAATATCAGTAGGAAATGTTTTACCTGGCAAGAATGTCAGCTGGAAATGTTAAAATCATTTTAAAATACTTTTCTTGAAGATTTTTATTTGTCAAGTGTGGCAAACATTCCGCCAATAACTTTCCCAAAACTATAGGATTGATAAGTCCAGTACTTGTGACTTTTATTATGGAATTTGCAATTTCATCTCTAATTGATTGATCAACATCATATGCTTCAAAAAAAAAGGATTAAAAATAATGAACAAAAATATATTAAGATCATTTTTTTTTAAATTTATTATAAAAAATTTGCTTACAAAGAACAACTAGCGCATTAACTACTTGTGTAACATTCCATTGGCGTTTCTGTAAATCCATAGGCAGAGCTGCTATTGAGTTAATGATGTCACTTAACCATATGCTACACAAACATCTTTAAAAAAAAACATTTTAACTCAATAAATTTATATTATTACTAAATGTTGGTTAATGAAAGTAAAATCAACTAACTTATATTTTACTCACTATAAAAAGTAATTTAAAACTCAACCAAAAAACTTTATTGTTATAAATCATTTTTTAAAAACAAAAAAATCAGAAAAGAAATTTCAATAGTTTATGCTATCAAGTGCAGATAACATATGCATTACATGTAACAAGAGCAGATAACATAAGCACTACATGTAACAAGAGAAGATAATATATGCATTACATGTAACAAGAGCAGATAACATATGCATTACATGTAACAAGCGCAGATAACATATGCATTACATGTAACAAGCGCAGATAACATAAGCATTACATGTAACAAGCGCAGATAACATATGCATTACATGTAAAAAGTGCAGATAACATATGCATTACATGTAACAAGCGCAGATAACATAAGCATTACATTTAACAAGCGCAGTTAACATATTACATGTAACAACCGTAATTTACAAAACTTTACTGGTAATTTGTGATTTTTTATTATGTACAGATATATAAAAATAATGTGTTATAAATGTTCAAGAATGTAAGTGTGTTTATCTTCTTGTCAATAACATTACAATCTTAAGAGTTTAAAGTATTCTTTTGTTAAAACTTAACGCATGAGTAAAGTTGACAACTATTATTAAAAATTTTTTTTAATAATATACATTTTGGCTTGTTTGGCAACTTCAATTAATAGATTTTATTTAGATGCTGGTGTTTTTTATTGTTAATGAAAATTCTTATGTTATACTTTGTTTCAAAGATCTATAACATTTAATGGATTAAAATTTAATTTGGTATTAATATCATCATTCAGAAATAAGAGATTTAGATATATGTAAACAATGCACACAAAAAACAAAAAACAAAAAACAGCATGTGAAAGTACTTGTAATTTACATGTCCATCAAACACCCCAACATAAAATTTTAAAAAGAAATATATAAAATTTAATAAAAAAAATATAAATATTTTAAAAAGAAAATCAATCAAAAGAACAGGCAGTTGTTATAACATTAAAAACTATTTTCTTTTAAAAAAATAAAAATTATTATAAACCTCTTGAAGCTGTACTTTCAAAAATGATTGCTAAAGATGGCATTCCTTTCAATAAACATCTGAATTTTTAAATCTTCAGATGTAAAACATTATATATCTGAAAATTGAAACATGCTATTGAAAGCATAAAGCCTACAGAAAAATGCCAAAATCACCACAAAAAAAAAAAAATCCCAAAACCATTAAAAAACATGTAATGAATTATGCAGATAAAATAAAGAAAATAGTTTCAAAGGAAATTTTACAGAATAAGCCTCATAACAAAGCATATATTTTACAGAATAAGCTTAATAACAAAGCATATAGCCTTACAACAGATGAGTGGACATCCTATTAAAATAGTCAATATATAAATACTAATATTCATGGAAATGATGGTCTCAGATTGTTGAGTCAAATTCATGGTCTGCTGAGAGATGTGCAGAATAAATTGAAAAGAAGCTAGAAGATATTAATAAAGCCTTGTCAAATATTGTTTGCATAACATTAAACAAAACTGCCATTAATAAGAGAAAAGTAAAACTAATTGCATCAGTTATGTCTTAAGCATTGACCGCCAATTAGAAATCATAGAAGTTCTTTATAATATTAGCATCACTTTTATTTTTTGTTCAAATTTAACAAAAATGGCAGTGAAACAATTTTTAAATCTACTTCTTTTTATCTTCTACTACAACTAAAAAATTTATAAATTGGTATGTTTAATTAATTGCAAATAGAAAAAAAATTAAAAGTATTCAATTTGTGGAGAAAACAGAATTAGCCTCATTTACGTTATATACAAGAAAAAACAGCAAGTAATTTGTTTTTACATTCATTTAATATTTAGTATCGCTTCCTGAGTATTAATTACTTTAAATATGCGACTTGACATATTAGTTCCAAGATTTTGGATAGTTTCTATAGATATTTCATTCCAAGCTTCTCTGATACAAGTTTTCAGCTCCAATGTGGATTCAAATTACTTACCATTTTTATAAACCTTTCTAGAAAGTATTCCCCATAGATTCTCAATCGGGTTTAGATCAGGACTGCATGCAGATCATTCAATTACATGAATATTTTTTATGTAAACCAAGCTTTTGTTAGATTTGAATTATGGGTAGCAGCGTTGCCTTATTGAAAACTGAAATTTTCACCCATCAATTCTTTACCATGTTCAAGCAAACTAATTTCTAATAAGTTAATGTAGTCCTGTGAATTTTTTTTTTTAAATCTATGCCAGTAGAAGTTTTCCAGCAAAGGAAAAAGCCCCCTAAACCATAACAGTTTCACCGCCAATGTTAAAACTCAGCTAAGTTTCTGCCTGTTTTCGAAGTTTTTGCCAGTAATATTGATAGCCATCAGGACCATCTAGATTGAACTTTTTTTCACCACTAAAAGAAAACTTGATGCCACTCTTCTTGCCAAGATAGGTGTTTTTTTGCAAATTGTAATCTAGCTTCTTCATGATGAACAGTAAGTTTTGGTTTTGGTTTAAGCTTTTTCCAAACTGTGTTTGGATCTTCATGTAAGGTTTGTCTCACACGTTGAAGGTAATAGTTACAGGTAATTGTAAATCAGTACAAATTGGAGATGCAGTCATATGCTGAGCAGCCGAACGACATACAATAGGTTGTTTAGTACAATTATTAATTTTACATTTGCCACCACTTCTCTTAACGCCCATTAATTAAGTTCCATAATTAACGCCCATTTGGAGGTAATTATTAATCACTTTTGGAGATCTTTTGATTTTTTTTAATCATTTTTCAATTAGATAAGCCTGAACCTTTGTATGCTTTGATTAAAGCTGTTTCTTTAATTGTTAAACGCTTACCGCATCCCATTTCAAATTCATTATGAGTAGTGGTTTCACAGTCTTTGTTTAACTTACAAATAATAATAAAAAATTAAGTCACAAATGCATATCACCAGATCAAAATATGCAAGTAAACTGAAAATAATTATTGATGAGGCTAATTCTATTTGTTACCGCAAGTATCAAGTATCATACATTTTATAATTTTGTCAAACGTACCGCAATTTAATTATGCTATATTATAATCTAAAAAGTTGTTGTTTGTAACAATAATTATATATGTGTGGATACAAAATATGCGCCACACAAATTTGCTAACAGATTTACAAAATATTGGAATAGAACATGGTGAAACTAATTCTATTTTCTCTACTGTATTAGCATAACAGATGTTCAAGATGTTAATGAGTTTGATGGTAATGTATTACTTTTTTTTTTTTTTTGTTATTCACCTCCTTAAGGCCAAGAAGGCCACTACAAATGAGGAGGCTACTTAATAGTGGTTATAACCCTCTCTCAACTCTATAACTCCGAAACACAAACCTCGACGAACAAGGCCGCTGCGCGGAGAAACAAGTAGAGCGCGGTACTACCAGGGACGTGGTGGGGATCGAACTCAAAACCTCTCGCTTATGAAGCAAGCGCTTTACCACTACACGACTACCGCTACTTAATGCTGATATTCTGGTTCTGATCATTCAGAAATTGAAACTTTGAGGGAGACCACAAAGCTAATGACACTGTCAAACTTTTTCTACAAAACGCAGAGTTAAATTGTTTAATCAAAAAAATCAGAATAATTTCTCTTATTTTAGACTGTAAAACAATATAAAGTAGTTTATTTAGCAGTCGGGAAATATTTCTAAAACTTAGATGAAAAATTTGAAAAAATCTAATGGATTTAAAAATGGACATGAAATGCAAAGTAAAATTACTCTCAAATAAAATATCAAGCTTACACTAAGTTGCCAGTTAAAACTCTCTGCACTGAAAAAGTTAATTTATATGAAGCCAATCCTACACTAAAATTTATGCTAGATGAATTCAGTAACCAAAACACATTTTTAAGCATTGCACAAAAAAAAGACTTTATGTTGTATTGAAAAAAAGAATGAATATGTTGTATTTTTAAATTTTAAACATGTTTCATTGTATAACAAACTCTAGTTTGTTTTTTTCTGTTTAAGATAATTAGGCCTTTTTAAACATCAGCATCCAAGTCACATTTATTAAAAGTATTGTTGACATTGTAGAAAGCATCTTGTACAACTATATCTGACAATAGTATTTAGAGACACTCAAATGAATCAAATAAAGACTCAAATAACATCATTATATGTTAAATCAAATGCTGATTTTTCTATGAAGGAAAAAACTTCATCTTCTTATTAATAAAAAAAAGACATGAATCAAGTAATAACTGTTTTAGAAGTAACAAAGTTATAAAAAAAAAATTTTTAACAAGAAAATATACGAGGGAAGTACATTCAAATATTTTTTGATAATTTAATGACCACTTGTCTAACAAGTGTTAAACCTTTTTTTGATAACATCAGATAATTTAAGCTTTCTTAAACATTATTTTTTACTTTAAAAAATGTTATTTAATAAAAATGGTATTACATCCCTATATCTAGATTATTTTATTGATATCAAAAAATTTACTGGTAATTTACCAAAATA
This sequence comes from Hydra vulgaris, assembly GCF_038396675.1. Classification (NCBI taxonomy): domain Eukaryota; kingdom Metazoa; phylum Cnidaria; class Hydrozoa; order Anthoathecata; family Hydridae; genus Hydra; species Hydra vulgaris. Next base: position 34,138,187 of record NC_088927.1, read on the forward strand.
AATAAATCTTAAAAAATAAATTACAAGTAAACTTAAATAAATTTACAAACCCTACACCATACCTAAAAAACACACCACAAAAACTTACTTGGTGTCAACAGATGTAAACTGGCTGGTAGATATTTTGCATAACATTTTAATTAAATGTTGAGATTCAAAAGAATGAATGGCACTTTTTGTTTTTGAACTAGGTATAAAATGATTACACCTTTGTGAATGCACAAAGAGACAGCTAAGTATTGAAAATTGCACTGCTGGATAATTAATAACAAGTTGTTCATCTGTAGGATCAAGGCTTTCAGTTAACAAACTATAAGTGGTTGGATCAACTCTCCAAGCACCAGTAACTGATGACTTAAAAGTAGCAATTTCAGCAAGAGCAGATAAATCAAATATGACAATACAGTATGCATCATTTGTAGAAATGCTTTCTTCTTCAAGCTGTTACAAAATAAAATTTGGCTTTTTTATTAAAAAGTTTTCTATAAAAAAATAATATTTAATACTAAGAAGAAAAAGTATATAATAATAAAAAAAATTATTAACAGTTACTTTGGTTTCAGATAAAATCTCTTGATCACTAACACTTCTAACCAAAATGTTGTACGCCATTTTGATGTCATCGACAACATATCTAAACATTGATAAAAAGAATACAATTGCAAAGAAACAGATTTAGAGTAAAATAAAAACAGACTTTAATAACAGCAGGTATAGATAAGAATTAGTATGTCAACAATATTAATGTCAACAATTTACTTACTTATAAACAGCTTCCAAAAATGGTATGTTTTTTATGCTCAATAAGGTTTGGAATATCTTTAGTATTATTTTTAAAATGTCAGGATCAACATGACATCTAAGTGTCATAAAAGGTTTTTTTGGTTGTAAAAGCTCTGGAATTATACCCATTGGCAGTGATTGACCTACATTAGTAATTATCTAAATGAAAATGGCATCTGAATAAACACAGATTAAACAGTTGGAAACAAAAATGTTCAGAAAATTTAACATTAAAATAAAACTAACATTACAACTAACAGACTAGTCATTGAATATTATTATAAGAATAGATATGAAATAAAAATATAAAATACTTAAACTATTGGCCTAAAACCATAACAAAGAATATAAATGAATAATAAACACAACAAAATGATGTTTAAAAAAAAAAAAATTAATATTAAATATCAAACAAACAAGCCTAGATGAAAAAGATAGATGTAGGGAGACTAGTATTACATGGCTCAAATACATGAGTCTATTAGATAGCTAATCAAATACATGAGTCTAATAGATAGATAATCAAATACATGAGTCAAACAGATAGCCAGTCTAGTAAGCATATGCAACTCTAGTGACTAGAGTTGCATATGCCAACATGTTATTCTTTATTTTTCTAACTTGAAACTATGGTTTTACTAGGATTTAGTTTATTCATTATTGCATCATTATTTAAATATTTTTTCAAAAAAAGATAAAATCATTAAAGAGATATTACTAAAAATATACCTCAATTAAATGAAGAGCAGACTTGAGTAAATCATAAGATAGATAATGGTTGCATCCTAGTTGAGAGTTTACAAAACCAACCAACTTCACACAGCACATGCTTATATTATGGCCCAATAAACCAACTAACACCGTTAAACATTTATTTGCTTGAAAAAAAAAATTTTAAACTATTAGATAAATTTAAAATTTCTTGACGAAACAACTTACGCATAATCCAATTTGAAATTCAACCTGAACTGAGAAGCTTTTCGTATTTAAGATCGTAACCACAAATATCAACACAATGTATAATTCGATCAACAGTCTAAATAAAAAAATTATTATTAAATTTTAAATTAAACACATAAATTAATAAACATTAAAAATATTACTTAGTTAAATTCTTTATTTTATTAAGTTAAATGATTATTTAAAAATTGACAATTATTTTCAATCTTTTGAAAATAAATGTCAATTTAAAAAGATAATAAATTACTTAATAAAAAAAAAATTAAAAAATATATATACTTTAACAATTTAAACCATATACTTGAAAAGTTCAATTGAATTCATCAAGAGACATTAAGTCTGAATGAAGACATTTATTGTACTTCAGAAGACATTAAGAATGCTATTTATCCCAAAAAGGAGAGAAAAGTTAATTTCTTGATAACTGTAATGGCTATAATTATCAACTTTGTTACATTGACATAAGTAAAAAGATATATTAACTGAAATTTTTGAAAATAATGCAGACTAATAGCAAAAAAGAAAATATTATATAAAAAAAGTTAATACTCATAGAATCATAATAGGCATGGTGCCTATAGTAATAACCCACTGCCTAGAAGGTGTTTTTTTGGAAAACTACAAAGACTCACCCTGGAATTTGTTCATTGCAATATAAATAACAAGAAAAATATAACTTTAACTTTGTTTAATTTATATTCAGTTTGGGAAATTGGTTCAAATATTCACCTTTAATTAAAGTTTTAGCCATTTTAACGTTTTTTACTGTCTCGTTTATATCTTTCATAGCCTTTTTATTTTTAAGGAATATTATTTTATCAACAATAAACAATTGGGAACATAATCAGAACAGTTTTTATTTTGTATTTTTCATAGCAAGCTGTTTTTAATTAAATAAATCGCACAGAAAATTATAAAATTAGATATTCATTTTATAATATAATCACATCTTTTTACATTTCTCTTATTCTCTTTTCGATTTTGGTTCTTTGCCAAAATGAATTTGTGTCTCTTTTCTTGACCATAAACCTGCTTAGGAGCTTTGGAGGTTAGTTTTAGGGCTCTCTCAATGGATCGAGAATTGTTAGGAAAATCAATTAGGCAAAGTTTTGTCCAGATTCAAATGTCTCTCTAACTCTTTCTAAAGTTGCGCTAAGTGTCGTTGGTGGCTCAATCTGAATCTCATCAACAAAAATAAGAAAATCCCAAGAACTAGAATCAAAATTTATTTTCACGACCAATTTTGGCTTAAGCTGAGTTTATTATAGAAATTTGGTTAAGAGCTTCATTTCTTATATGCATACTTTCATCCTGCTTGATAGCAAACCACATTACACAGTAAACTTGCACATTATACTTAGTTACTGCTAATAGCTCAAGAGATGGCTCCTTATTCCTAACATATAACATCATAATTCTGAGAGCTAAAGTTAGTCATCTAGTATGGCAAACTGGTCCAGGTTTTTTTGGAACAAAGTTTTCAGAAATAAAACCTTTTGAAATACCAAATTGAAACAATGGCTGTTCATGAAGTGTTAGATTAGATGCAGTTTCCCCGATTGGCCCCTTGAAAGAATTGGACTAATTGTTTTTCCATCTATATCTAATATGATGTGTCACAGTGGCAGTTCATTCTGATGCAGCAAACATCCTAAAAGGTGTAAGTTTTTGGTTTTAAACTCTGAACACTGTTGTATTCTAATAAAACATTAACAGTAGCATTTACCATGGTTGCACCAATTCCATTAGGTATAACAACATGAAAGGGTACAAAAATTTAAACTGACTTCACCAGACATATCAAACAATGGTGTAATTAAATATTGATAGAAAAAACATTGTTTTCCAATGGTGGAAAACTGTGGTAATAAAAATGCAAATGAAAACTAATTGAAACTGCATGTACCAGCAAAAAAATAGCCACAAGCCAGCATTTTTTGTGGACTTGAAAATTAGTGAAAATTATAAAAAGAGTTGTTGAGCATCATTATTTTATACTGGTTAAACTAATTACCTCTACAACATAATTTCCAGTAATCTTTGCTTCTCTCCCAGGACTAAAATATTCACCTAATCCTGTCACAACCGTAGTAAAAACCCTATAAAACAATTAAAATTGTAAAAAATCTAAATGCTTCTAATTTCATCTAATAAAAAAAGAAACAATATAAATCTATTTTTATATTCTCTTGACACAAAAATAAAAAAATCTCATAACACGTTACCCGGTAAGAGCAGTAAGTTTTGATAATGATACTAAAGGAGATGGTGTATCTTCTTTACTAAACTTGCAATTTGTAATACCACCTAACTCCTATAAATATGTGAACTATATTCAAATATACATGTTTATACAAATGCAAGTTTCTATAAACAATTTATATATATGTCTAAACATTTTTATATATATGTCTAAACATTTATATATATATATATATATATATATATATATATATATATATATATATATATATATATATATATATATATATATATATATATATATATATATATATATAAATATATATATATCTTTTATATAGAAATTTGTTGAAATTTAATTGAAAATTATATAAAAGTTTGAAATTCAATGCCAGCAAGCGAAAAAGCGCTGACAAGATGGTCATTTTTAAGATTTAAAAAATTCTTTTTTATCTATTTAAATTAAAATAAAAATAACGAAAAGAATTCTTCGAATAAATACTAAATAAAATAAATAAAAAAGTGGAAAAAAAAGCCACATTTCATAAAAGTTAACAATAATAACAAATGAAAAAAAAAGTATTGTTACAATTTAAAACAAAACGCTTTTATTTTTTTGGCAAGCGCTTTTTTATACATTTGCCAAAGTTTATATATATATATATATGTATATATATATATATATATATATATATATATATATATATATATATATATATATATATATATATACATATATATATATATATATATATATATATATATATATATATATATATATATATATATATATATATATATATATATATATACACACACACATATATTTACACAAGACTTCTGGTATTTATTTACACAAATCTTCTGTTTGGCAAGCACTTTCACATTCAAGCCTTTTTGCACTTGCCCATATGCATGTAAATGCTTTAGTGATGAAAATTCATGGTAATGCTTTTATGTTCAAATTTTTTTATTTAGAATAATTAAATGAATAATAAAACATTTAATTTACTGTTTTTATTTTAGTTATTTTATTTAGAATTTAAATTAAACTTTTTTTTTATTGCCATTTTTATTTTAAATATTTTATTAAGAATGTAAATAAAATGCATTTCTTTTTGTTTTCTTTGTTTCGAATTTAAAAAAACGTACCCTTTCGCTGTTTATATTTTAATGATTTCAATTATAACTTATCTAAATCATTATTTTTGCTGTTTGTTTTTTAAAATTTAAATGGCAAATAAAATGAATTTTTAAATCACACATGCTAGCCTTGCAATGACATTCAGCCAGCACCTATTTGTGCATTGGCATTAATCTTAAAACAAAGAATACTGACAAGGTAGGTATATAGAGGCCTTGTTAAGAACTGTTACGCCATGTGAATTTTACATAAGAAATGGCGATTTCACCTACACATTAAGCCATTTACATAACGCCAAAACTTTTTTCAATTAAATTTCTTAAACAGTCTTTTAAAATAGTTTATGCAAAAACATTAAGCAGTAATTAATTGCTGTAAAAAAAAATTTTCATCGCAATTGCAAAATAATTTTGTTTTTAGATTAAAAAACAGAGATAAGTTAAATAAATAATTTTCTACTTTTCTTTTTTTAAAAATTATTATACTTAAATTTATTGTTAAATATTAACAAATTTAAATTTATTAAATTTAATTTAAATTTTTTTAAAAATTTTAAATTAAACTTTTTTCGTTAATTTAAAATTTTTTTTTTTAATTTAAAATTCAAAATAAAAATTCTAAAACAATTTTAAAAAAATTTTAAAATATTTTATTTGAAAATAATTTTAAAATTTTATTTTAAAAATTTAAAATGATTTTAAAATTTAAATATTTTTTAAAATTTAAAATTTTAAAAAAAAAAAAAAATTTACAACTTTTTTTAACTTCAAAAAATTCCAAACATGTTTAAGAAAATTATTTTTATCATATTTAATTTTAGTTACTTTTTTATGTTCGTTTTACATTCAACTATTTTATTTATTTATAGTTTTATTTTTTTATTAATTAATTTATTTTTTATTAATTTATATATAGATTCAAATCAATAAATTTTTTTCATCTAGTTACAAAGGTACTTTATACTTATAACTGTATATAAAGCTTATAAACTGTCAACAAAATTAATTTAGAGAACTTTTTTAGTAAACTTTATAAAACAAATTTATGAAAAAATGATTTTTTTTAGTTTTGAAATTGCTTTTTAACAAAAGATTTTTCATTATCATTAAGTTTTAGATTGATCTTAGAATAAACGATTAGAAATGATTAACTAGTTTATGAGTAATAGATGATAATTTTGTTAAAGCCAAAATGTTAAAAATAAATTTGATAGTCTTACCCCCTCATTGAAAAAAAAAACAACTAAATTGTGAAAAAACAAACATAAGATGATAATTTTATGTTATAAATATAAGTTTAAATAACTATAAGTTTTTTAAAGTAAGGATCTTTTTTTTTTTTTTTCAAACAACATTTTTAAATTTCATTGATTATTTTTTTTTTAAACAATATTGTTCAATTTAAAAATATTTTATAAGGATTAAGACTTAAAATGATTTTTAACATGGTTTCAAAAGTAAATTTAATTAAAATGCAGTTCTTCAAAATACACAACAGACATAATTTAACTTTTTACGCTGACATAATTTAACAAACTTTATAAAAAGTTACCTCAGCATAAGCCTCCATATCTTCAAGAAACTGTCCTAGTAATGTTAAAGAAAACCGCATGTCTGAGACCCAATAAGGGTGAAAGCTTACAAGACAATCTAAAAATCAAATATGTTATTTCATAGGAGAAAAAAATGCATATAAATGTGTAAATTTATAATCATACTAATAGGGTATTTTTTACATTTTTATACTTTTTCAAAATAAATTTTTAAATTTTAACTGGAAACAAAAGACTCTAACTAGAAAAAAATTCATTGAAATATCCCAAATAAATTAATTTAAAATAACCAGATTTCTGTTTTAATATTCAGACGAGGTGCTTAAGATGAGGTGTTTAAGATGAGGTGCTTAAGATGAAGTGCTTAAGATGAGATGCTTCAGATGATGTGCTTAAGATAAAGTGCTTAAGATGAAGTACTTAAGATGAGATGCTTAAGATGAGGTGCTTAGGATGAAGTGCTTAAGATGAGGTGCTTAAGATAAGGTGCTTAAGATGAGGTGTTTAAGATAAGGTGCTTAAGATGAGATGCTTAAGATGAGGTGTATAAGATGAGGCATTTAAGATGAGATGCTTAAGATGTGGTGCTTAAGATAAGGTGCTTAAGATGAGGTGCTTTAATATGAGGTGCTTAAGATGAGATGCTTAAGATGAGGTGCTTAAGATAAGGTGCTTAAGATGAGGTACTTAAGATGAGGTGCTTAAGATAAAGTGCTTAAGATGAAGTGCTTAAGATGAGATGCTTAAGATGAGGTGCTTAGGATGAAGTGCTTAAGATGAGGCGCTTAAGATAAGGTGCTTAAGATGAGGTGCTTAAGATGAGGTGCTTAAGATGAAGTGCTTAAGATGAGGTGCTTAAGATGAAGTGCTTAAGATGAGGTGCTTAAGATGAGGTGTTTAAGATGAGGTTTTTAAGCATTTTAGAACATTACAGATAAAATATTTTTTTCATTAAAATGTGACAAAAACAAATATGTTTAGAATATTATTAACTGTAATATCATTATCACTATATATTATTGCCGAACTTAATACTGCTGTTACCCATACGTGCGCATTTGACACAGACTTTTTAGCATGCTTGGCCTTTTAATATTTCTCTTTATATTTTTGACCACACGATGAGGTATTCTTAAATCTTTATAATCTGTTAATATCTACATAATCAGTTATAAGATCGAAAACTTTGCCTCATCAAATTATTTCGTAATAAGATCGAAAACTTAACTTTAATTTGATGACTTCTGTAGTAAAGGATAAACCTTATGTTATTTTTAAATTAGTACAGTAACTTTTAAAGTCGGGTAACTTATTTAATTCAGGCATTTTAATAATAACACATTTAACAAAAAGTCTTTTGTCAATTGTATTTAAAGTGTATTAATCTGTAATTTTTATTTTTTAAAATTAGAAGACAATTATGACCTAGAAGACAATGCTCTTTGTGTTGTTGGTGTTTATCTCCAAAACCCTTGCATCTCACACAGTCAACTCTATGTTGCATGTTCAAGAACAAGATCGTTTAATACCTTATTTTAAAGAAATTAAAGAAAATCTGTTTGCTTTTATAATATAAAAAACTAGGTCATTTGATTGTTTGTTTTTTTAAAGCTGTTAAACATTATTACAAGGTAAAGGTCATTAAACAAATATATATATGTAAATATCTGGAATAATCTGATATCAGAAGCTGTAAATGCTGATAACATTTGTATTTTTAAAAATAAAATAAAATCCTGCAATTTCGATAAACACTGTGTCTTTAAAGTAAATGAATGAATGAAATCTTAAATGTTTCTATTATAAACTATATTTGTTCCAGATGTACTTTGTTTTCTTATTTAGGGGCATATTATCAATGTCCATTTATTGGACCTATATGTCCTTTAGAACATGTAATTTTTTAAACTTGTTCTAATAAATCTTTATTTATTTATTTACTTTGTCCCATTATTATAGTTATAGGCTTTCCGTTAGACAAACTTTTAGTCCTAAATACAAACTAATTAGACTTATATAATTAATGTTTAATTTACCACTGCTGCTGCCATTACTCATTTGTGTGTGTTTGACACAGAGTTTTTAAAGAAGATTAGTTACGCCTAGCTACATAAAATTTCACTTTTATGTAGCCATTTTTATGTATATATATATATTTCACTATATATATATATATATATATATATATATATATATATATATATATATATATATATATATATATATATATATATATATATATATATATATATATATATGTATATATATATATATATATATATGTATATATATATATATATATATATATATATATATATATATATATATATGTATATATATATATATATAGAGAGAGAGAGAGAGAGAGAGAGAGAGAGAGAGAGAGAGATGTGACGCATTTTTTTGGTTCTTGTTTTTTTGGGAAAAAAACGCAGGGGCCCGTTTTATTGGTTTTTTTGGAAAATATTTAAAAATACATCATTTAAGCTACTAAATTTAACTTTAATGGCAATACTATTAAACACATTTTAATTTCGGATTTATATAGGAAAACTAAGGTTGAATTTGACTAAAAATCTTTTTCTTTTGGTATGTTTAAAGGTAATTGTTTTATTGTTAATGTTTAGGTTAACACGGTTATAGCAGTCCTGTATAAAAAATTAATAGTTAATTTTATCTTCCTCTATTTAATTTTTATTGACTTTATTGTTATATATTGACACAATGACACAATAAACACTTCTTATCTAAATTTATTATACTTAACTATATTTACTTAATTTTAATTACTATTTGATATATATATATATATATATATATATATATATATATATATATATATATATATATATATATACATATATATTTAATATTTGATATATATATATATTAATATTATTATTATTATTAATTCACTGTACTCATAAAGTTTTGAGTTGCAAATAAAAAATTATAAGCAACTTTAAAAGCTCTTTTTAATAATCAATTATGTTCTTTATTTAATTATATTTAAATTTTAGATATTTTGCATAACATAGTAAATTTTAATTATAAAAATGAGTAAAGCAGGCCATACAGGAGAAAGAAATAAAACTGTAGTTATCAATTTATTTATACCTGTGAAACAAATTAGCAAAATGGAAAGAGTTAAATGTTCCTTTTGCTTTGATATTATGTCTTTATAAAAAGTTACCTCAGCATAAGCCTCCATATCTTCAAGAAACTGTCCTAGTAATGTTAAAGAAAACCGCATGTCTGAGACCCAATAAGGGTGAAAGCTTACAAGACAATCTGTAGTTATCAATTTATTTATACCTGTGAAACAAATTAGCAAAATGGAAAGAGTTAAATGTTCCTTTTGCTTTGATATTATGTCTAAAAATGGAACTCGAATGACTAAGCATATTGAAAAATGTCGAAAATATTCTGAAGAAATAAAAAGTCTATATGCAAATAAATTAGGTCATAGTCAAAAACAGCAAGACTCTTCTGGAGATGCTGAACCGAAAGCAAAAATCGACGATCTGATTCTTTTGGAACATCCTCTTCTGAATCAATTTGTAGAAGTAAAACACCAAGTTCCGTGTTTGACAGCATGACAAAAACTGAAAAGGTGTGTATTTTTAAATTTTAAGATTTATTTGAACAATTAACTGATATGGTAACTAGCTTTTTAAAAATTCATGATGTATAGATTTAAGATTTGTTTCATGATTGACTGATGTACCAGTATGACATTATCTTTTGCAGGAACTGATTGATACACACCTAGTCAGAGCAATATATGCTAGTGGATCGCCACTTCATATAGTAGAAAAAAACTATTGGAACATCTTTTTGAACAAGTTACATCCTGTTTATAAGCTTCTGTCAAGACATGAAGTGTCAAATGTGTTATTAGATAATGAATTTTCAAGGATTTCAGCAAATGTTAAAGAAATGGTAGCAACTGCAGATTATTTTGGATTTATGTGTGATGAATGGAGCAATTTAAGGTACAGTAACAATTTATTATAATATTAGTTAATGCAATTATAGCTATATTATTTAGTTAATAAACAGATCATATTTGTTTATATGCTGTTCCTTCTTTACAGAAATGAAGCTATCATTAACTTTGTAATGACATTGCCTTCTTTATCACCCATTTTGTGGAAGACATTGCCTACAGGTAAAACCATAATTCTAGTACTGTATACAATGGATTTACTTAACAGACTGGTAGACTTTTAAAATATGCATATTATTTTATAATTAACTTTGATATTAAATTTATAACAAACAACACTGAAAACCATTTCAGTAAGCAGAAATAATATATCAGTAAATAGGTTTATAATACTTATATAGTACAGTATATATAATATATCCTAAACTGTTTTGTAGGAACATTAAGCCATTTTGGTGAATATATGGCAAATGAAATAAAGAAAGTTTTAGAAGAAATTAATCCTAACAAAGTTTTGAGCATTGTGACTGACAATGCTGCAAACATGAAAAATGCATGGACTCGTCTAAAAGATTGTTATCCCCATCTTCATTGCTATGGATGCATTTCACATGGTTTAAATTTACTTCACAGATTTTTTAAAATTGACAACTTTAAGTGTTTTGATGTCACAAGTAACTGATATTGTTAAAGAGATAAAAAAATTCTCATTTATCTGTTGCAGCATTTAGAGATATACAAAAAAAATCAGCTGGTGTAGTAACATGCATTTCCTTGAAACTACCTGTGCAAACTAGGTAATACAACTAAAAGTATAAATATAATGTGCATTACAAAAAAAAAATTAAACTATGTAATAGGGTGGCTCTTAAAACAACATTTTTAAAAAAAAACCTGTTCCTACCCCTTTACTTTGTTCTATATAATACTAAAACACTAGGTTTAAAATTTTTTTGAACAAAAAATTATTTTAGGGGTAGCTCAAGACCCTTAAAAATTTGACTGGTCCCTAAAATTTTGAAAATAAAAGTTCTTCTAAAGTATGTCAACCTGGTACTCAAAAGAAGCGAAATTATATAAAAACTTCAAAAACAGTAATCACTTTACAAAAGCATGTTTAAAAAAACTATTTTTTAAAAACTTAATAATAATGACTTTTTTTATTTTCAGCTTAAAAACAATAGTTTTTTTGCATTTATTTAAGAAAAAAATTATTTTTTTGTAAATTGATTATTATTTTTATAAGTTTTTATATAATTTCGCTTCTTTAATAATTTCCTTCTGAACTTAACGTATTTGTTTTATTAAAAGCATTTATTTTGACTTCAATCAAAATAGGTTTTATACTTTTCATAGAATAAAGATTATCAATTCTACAATGGTAGTTAATTTTATTCATTTTTTAAAAGCTCTCAACAACTTTTTCTATATGCATAAAAACTAAATTCAATTTACCTGCAGTTTTTTCAATAAGTAAATCATTCTGTGAAACATCAATATGCCACCCAACTAGAATATCTACAGCATCCTTAAAAATAAATTACTAACTTTAGTTTAAACTTATTTAATAAAAATTAATAATTAAAAAAACTAATTATTATATAACAAAATGTTTTTACTCTAAAGTAATCACTAAATATATGTGGGTAGTCATGCGCAACAATTTTTAAAATATCCAAAATTATGATCAGCAAATCTAAATTAAAAAAGTCATTTATATAAACTAGATTAGATAACTGAAAAAGATAAGTAGATATTATTAGTTATAAATTTATATAACTATATGTATAAACATGATACTATTATATTTTATATATATACATATATATATAAATATATATATATATATATATATATATATAAATATATATATATATATAAATATATATATATATATATATATATATATATAAATATATATATATATATATATATATATATATATATAATATATATATATATATATATATATATATATATATATATATATATATATATATATATATATATATATATATATATATATTCGCATATATCTAGTCTTTTCTTGCTCTTTTAAGGAATCCCAAACCTCCGAGACATGTTGTGCTCATATTAATGCAACCCTCGTAATTAGGAAAAATGAGGTTCAATCTTTTAGAGGTTGGCAAAAAAAATTTGATACAAAAGTCTTACCATAAAAATAGAAACAAGGTCGGCAATTTTAGGTCGGCAGTTAGGTCGGCATTGCCAAATCCCAACTCTAATTTCAAGGGTTGTTAATGGGAATGATAAAAAAATTGTTTGGCCTAATAATTTTTTATTAAAACAATAGAATAAATGCATACCAAGAAAAACTAACTTATTTATTTTGGTCGAAGCTTGTCTTCTTCATTTTGTTGTAGGCCAAAGAGTCGGCATAATATACGCCACAGTCTACAGACTTGATACTCTATTCAAGCGTGTTTTATTCCTAAGAGTTTTCGTACATGACGCCATTGATTTTTTTGTTTGTTTACATAATCGATCTTTTACACAAAAAAAAAATCAATGACGCCATGTTTGAAACTCTTAGAAATAAACGCGAATAAATTATCAAATCTTTAGATTGCAACGTATATTACGCTGACTTTTAGGCCTACAACAAAACGGAGAAGGCGAGCTTCGACTAAAGTAAAAAAGTTAGTTTTTCTTGGTATGCATTTATTCTTTTGTTTTAATCAAAAAAACTTAACCCAAACATTTTTTTAAATCATCCTCTTTAATATGAATAAAACATGTCTCAAAGGTTTGGGATCCCTTTAACTCTTTTCTTAGCTTAGCTAACTCAAAGTTAAAACATAAATAGTGGTTTTTGCTTTCTATTAACTTAGTGATTGCTTTCAGTCTTACCAAAGAATTTATTAAGCTAGAAACACCAACAAAAAAAAATTATCACTCGATACAAATTCTTCTCCATAAAGCAAAAAGGCAAATCCCTTTTAAAAACAGTTTGATATAGAATAAAAAATGAGATTTTTTTAAAATAAATTATATATTTTCATTTGTAGCCAATGGAAACATAATTTAATTTCAGATTATATCAATAGATAATCGAATAATCTGCAGAATCTAACTTTCAATTTTATAGAAGGTATTGAATTTAGATAACTTCTTCAATTCATTGATTTAAATTATCAATTAAGAGGAAGACATCGTTACTATTTGTGTTGAGCTGCATGATCTGTAAAATCTTTTTACAACTTTTGGTCAGAATCCAGTTCCAATGTTTCCTTTTTTAAGTTTGAAAGTGCTTGGCATTACTGAAGAATATGAGATTAAAATTATTATAAAGTGCCAATTCCTTGGTTGATACACAAGAAATGTTATTCATGAAAAACTTAATGAGATGCTACTAGAATAATCCTTAAAAAAATTCAAACATGAAACATCCAATGAAGATGGGTAATTTTCCTGATGTCAATTGTTCCATGCATAAGTTTAACTGTGTGAGCTATGTTAGATTTTAATGAAAAAATCAAAAACAACTTTTTATATGCTGTAAAATGATTCAAAAAAAGATTTATTGTGTCTATATGCTAGTAAGCACAACATTCCACAAATATTTATTGAAGAATGACTTTATATTCATAAACTAGTGTGATACACTTTAATGAACTCCCAAATGACATTTCATCTTTTCATCTTTTCTAAACAATATAGAATCTTTATTATAAACTAACAATTTAATCAACTTTATCATGAATTTCAATAATTCAAATTCTAGAACATTCATTACAATGAGAAAACAGAAAATAAAAAATGAAACATTTAAATCTGTATTATATTATACCATCGAGTAATTAAATTCAAAATCTGTAAATCTAGTAGAAGATAAAGATACTAAGGCTCCTACTTCAAAATAGGCTAAGTTAGAACTGCCACTAGAAAAATAAACTAAAAACAGATAGCAATTCCATTTCATCAAATTCAAGAATAGCAGTGATAATGATGTTAACACCACACTCCTTTACTTAATGAATAGAACAAAGAAAAATATATTCTTAGCAGCGAAAAAAAAATTCTCAACAGGAAAGATCCTTACAATGGTGGGGCAAGCTGCAATTTAATTGTAACTTGTGCATAATAATTTTAATTTTTAAACATTTAATTTCCATGAATAAAAAAATCATATAGTTAAATGGGAAAAGAGTATAAAAATATAAAAGCAAATTTGAGAGTATTAGTAATTAAATTATTTCAGAACATGCCTGGTGCATCAGCATTTTCTAATACATCTTGCAAACTTGCCATAATCATCTAAAACATACAAAAATCTAAATTATCAAATCTGTGTGTGTTTGGGTGTATGTGTAAACATATATATATATATATATATATATATATATATATATATATATATATATATATATATATATATATATATATATATATATATATATATAATTGATTTTTTGACGAGATTAAAAAAATAACTACATGATTTTTACTACTAAAAGTTTCATGCGTTTAGCAATCATCAGGTAAAAAATACATGTATGTATAATATGTATTTTTTACCTGAAATAATATGTATTTTTTACCTGATGATTGCTAAAAGCATTAAACTTTTAGTAGTAAAAATCATGTAGGTATTTTTTTAATCTCGGCAAAAAATCAATTATATAGCTCTGATATCATTCATCGAGCACTCTTGCTGAATATATGCTCACAGCAAAATTAAACTTATTTATATATATATATATATATATATATATATATATATATATATATATATATATATATATATATATATATATATATATATATATATACATACATATATATATATATATATATACATATATATATATATATATACATATATATATATATATATATATATGTATACATATATATGTATATGTATATGTATATATATATATATATGTATATGTATATATATATATATATGTATATATATATACTTATACATATACATATATATACACATGTACATATATATACACATATACATATATATATACATATACATATATATATATATATATATATATATATATACATATATATATATATATATATATATATATATATATATATATATATATATATATATATATATATATATATATATATATATATGTATATGTATATATATATATGTATATATATATGTATATATATACACATATACATATATATATATACATATACATATATATATATAAATATACATACACATATATCTTATACTGCTGATTTAGGTGAGCAGTGTAACGATTCAGTACATACATCGACTTACAAATAGCCAGACTCGCAGCGGAGTGCTGCTACATCGACTGAAGGTTTGGTATGGGGCAGCAATCTTTTCATTAATTATTCTTCATTTTTTTCTTCTTTTTCTAAAAAGCCGTATCGATTTAGATAAGCAAAAAATGTGAGCAAATGCTTACATAAATATGCTGTAGTAGATATGTATACATATATATACATATATATATATATATATATATATATATATATATATATATATATATATATATATATATATATATATATATATATATATATATGTATATATATTCTAAAAAAACAATAAAAGTTCTTACCGGCATAGTATCTAGAAAAACCTGTTTCCCAATATCTAATTTAATAGCCTAATTGAAAAAATAAAACATTGATTTTACAATTAAAATGGCATAAAATACATAAAACAATACTATAAACTTTTATAAGACTTTTACAACTAACATAAGCTAAAAAAAGTAATAAATCTAATAAACACTGATACTAATGTGAACATGAGTAATTTTTACAATATATGGATTTAGTTGCAAGTTTAAAAACATGAGTAATTTTTACAATATATCGATTTAGTTGCAAGTTTAAAAAAATCACAACTGTAAATTTTGCATCAGTTGTTTAGAAAAAATTAGAATAAACCCAAGTTATAAATCTATTTAAGCATGAGCAACAGGCAGAAGATGCTTTATTACTTCATACAAACATACTTGCACCAATGAATTTTAACTTAAAAACAGTGTAAAAACGACAAAATCTTGCTATTAACAGTTTTATATTTAATAGAACAGATATTTACTGGGAAATTATAAGTAAATATGATAAACTTCTGATAATATTTACATTTATAAATATGATTGATGATCAGTCTAACACACATAAGAAGTTTATGTGCTGTGGACTGATAGAGTCCACCACACATAAACCTTTTATGGAGTTATGTGTGGTGGAATGTTGATCAATAGTTTATTTATAAAAAACTAAAGTGATGTTTAAAATTAACTTAGACTAACCTGAGCGATTGTGGACAAATAGAGAGCACGCAATTGATCATCTACAGCTGATGGTATTTTAGAAAATATCCATTGAAAAAATCTATTCAAAAAATTAATAAACAATCAGCAACAAAATAAAATAACACAAAATATAACAAAAGTTATAACCAATTTTTGGTAAAATAAAAAATTTATAAGCCATAAAAAACGGTGTATAATAACTTGAAGTAAAAATAATTTTTGTACTCTTCTCTTACCAGAATAATTACATAAGTCGTAAAACATAATAAATAAACAAATATATATATATATATATATATATATATATATATATATATATATATATATATATATATTTAGCTATTTATTTTTTAATATAATGGGTTTTCCATAGGGGAAGAGGGTTATTCAAAAACGTACAAAAGCGTAGAAGAGTGGGAAGGGATTAAGACAGCAAGTGTGAATGCGGTTTGACTAGATTTTATTCTCTATTTCCCCTTTAACATGATTTTACAAAAGCATTGAATTTTAAAAAATCACTATCATTGTAATATAGATAGTTACGTAGCATAGAAATGTCAAATTATCTAAAAGTTTTTATGTTTTTAATGTTTTGAAAAACTTATGCGTTGGGGAAAAAAGGGAGTTGAACTTGTAGAAAATAATGCATATGTACGCACAGGGAATGGGGGGTTGTTAAATGCATACATTGTGAGTACAAGGGGAGAGTGGGTTCTAAATTACTGGTTTTACTGTGTACTTAAATAATAAAATTGTACTTTAAATAATGAAACTATTTTTAACAAGATGTCTTCTTACAGATTATAAAAAGGTTTGAGATTATTATAAATATAATTTAACAAGTGCTTTTCAAGTGCTATTTCAAGTGCTTTAACAAGTGCTTTAACAAGTGCTATTCAACAAGTACTTATCAAAGTCTTTTTTTCCAGCCTGCTGGAAAGTGGCATCTGTTATCCCTATCTTTAAAAATTCTGGAGAGCGATCTGATTTGTTTAACTACCGTCCCAATAGTCTTCTTCCTATCATAAGCAAGGTTTTTGAATCTTTAATTAACAAACACTTAATTTCTCATTTTGAATCTAATAACTTACTTTCTTATCATCAATATGGATTTCGATCTTCTCGTTGTACAGCTGATTTGCTAACTGTAATAACCGAGAGGTTTTATCATGCATCAGATAAAGGTAGAGAGTTTAAGGCCATTTGATAAAGTTTGGCATGCTGGACTTCTCCATAAGCTTTCTTCTTACGGTGTATCTGGTAACATCTTCAAGATTATTGAATCCTTCCTTTCCAATTGTAATATAAAAGTTGTCCTCAATGGACAGCACTCTTCTTATTATTCTGTAGCTTCAGGGGTTCCTCAAGGTTCGATCCTTGGCCCTATACTCTTTTTAATTTACAGTAACGATCTTCCGGATATTCTCACATCTAAGGTGGCATTGTTTGCTGATGATACTACCATTTATTCTTGTTGTGATAAGAAACTAACACTTTCTGATTGCTTGGAGGGGGTATTTGAGCTTGACAAGGATCTCACTTCTGCTACAGCATGGAGCTCACAGTGGCTGGTGAACAGATAAAACTCAATTTTCAATACAGATAAAACTCAATTTTTTTCAGCCAATCGTTATCGCAATAATTTAGATTTTCCTTTATGATCTTTATTTATGAACGGTGATGTACTCGATGATCTTCTAGGATTAAATCTTACTTCCAATCTTTCTTGGAAACCATATATCAAATCAGTTGCAAGATTAGCATCTGCTAAGGTTGCATCTCTTTATTGAGCTCAACACTTTCTTACTGCAGATTCTATTCTCTATCTCTATAAATCTCAAATCCTTGTATGGAATACTGTTGATACCGCTCAATGATGCCCTTTCTCTTTTAGACAAGGTGCAAAAACGCATTGTAAACATAGTTGGATCTGCTCTTGCAGCCAACCTCCAACCATTATTACATTGTTGTAATGTTGCTTCTCTTTCTCTTTTCTACAAATACTATAATGGGCACTGCTCTAAAGAGCTAGCGTCTCTTGTGCCATCTACTAAATTTCATTCTCATGCTACTTGTCATTCAATTAAGTCTCATCCTTTTTCTGTAACTGTTCCTAAGTGCTCCAAAAACGCTTATTGGTCTAGTTTTTTTCCTCGAACATCAGCTCTTTGGAATTTGCTTCCTTCATCTTGCTTTCCTGATTCATATAATTTGCAATCCTTTAAGTCGTCTGTCAATCATTATCTTGCTCTACAATCTTCATCTTTTCTCTTTCAGTAACTTCCAACTTTAATTAGTGGCTGCTTGCAGCCTTGTTGGAAGCAAAGATGTTTAAAAAAAAAAAGTTAAGAAAAAGTTAAGTACAGTAAAACCAATACAAACTTTAAAAAAAAATACTTAGTGGCAAGTAAAGAAAAAGTGAACTTAATTGTTAGAAAAAAAATAAAAGGCTTAATCTCAGGTACAGATTTTGTTGACATGACAGCTTCATTAAATTTTGGAAAGAACTTAACGTTTTTTCTTTAAAATAATTTAGTTACAAAAATTTACTATATTTATATTTTTTATGTTAAAATTGCTAAAGAGATAGTAATTTTATATACATAGTCAGTCTGGCCAGCACTTTCCCGCTTAAGCATTTTTGCCCTTGCCCACACGCTCGCAAATACTTTAGTGAGTGCATACAAAAGCGCTTTTTAAAATTCCAAAAAATCTTTTTTCGTTCATCAAAAACTTTTATTAAAAATCATAAATGTATAAACTACACTATGCAAAAAATTTTCACTTCTGTTCTGTTCCCAGGTTGAAAAAGTGTTTTCCTTACCCATTAGGTCAGAAAATGACATCTATCGGTCATTTTGTCCGACATATTTTATGCGCATTTATTTTCTAGTCATATTAGTTGTTCTAAAATTATTAATAAATTTAGTATTATATATAAACTTTATTTTTTGAACTTTTTATTTTTTATACAAAACAAAATTGAAGTTGATTACATGGCTACATTAATGATACGTCATTTTTTTGAGTTTATTCATTTTTTAAAAGATGCCTAAGCATTACATTTTTTTGAACTGAGTAGCATGGTTTTTATCATTCATATTAAACATTGCAATTAGTTATTACTTTAAATTTATAGTTTAGTATTCATTTTATTTTTTGTACGATGGTTTTTATAAACTTAAAACAAATACTTTAGCTTTTAAAACCCCTTTTAAATTTATTTTATAAAAGTTTTAACATAATAGTTATTTTAATGCTTATAGAAACCAGTACTTTTTACTACAATATTAAATTTGAGTTGTTACATAACGCTTGCTATTAAAAGTGCTTATAAAACTAATCCTAGAAAAAGTTTGAAAAGATTTATAAAAAAATACATATTTATATAAATGTAATTACTTATAATGTTCTTTAATAATTTAAATAAAATGTGTTTATTGTAAACATTATGATTAATTTGTAACTTTATTTAATAAATTAATAAGTAAACTTAATAATTTATGTATTTAATATATTTACATCGTAATTTATGTATTGAATAATTTTGTATTTTTATTGTACATTTTTATTGCATATTTAATTACGTATTTAATAATTACATAATTTATGTATTTAATATATTTACATAATAATTTATGTATTTAATAATTTACAAAGTATTTCGCATAGTATAGTAATTTAAAAAAAAACATAATATAAATATATTTTCCTTTTCAAATTTCAGTTTTTTGAGCTAAGATTTTTTCTTTTTCTTTAAGATTTTCTTTTTGTAGATAATTTATCTTACAAATTTCATTTTTATTTTTAGGGCATTTCAGTTGTCATAACAAATTGCGTAAAAACAAAATACTTTATGCGTGTTCAGCAATGGCATATATACATTTATTATATAAAAGTTGGTGTATATATATATATATATATATATATATATATATATATATATATATATATATATATATATACATATATATATATATATATATCAATATATATATATACATATATATATATATATACATACATATATATATATACATATATATATATATATATATATATATATATATATATATATATATATATATATATATATATATATATATATATATATATATATATATATATATATATATATATATATATATATATATATATATATATATATAGTTTTGAACATATTATTATATGCAGTCACTTACTTATCACAGTCAATTCCAAGCACATGGCCAACAGAAGCGTAACACTGCACTATTTTATCTTTTAGCTCATTGTTACCTCTAAAATTAAAAAAAATTATTAGGAAACATCTATATATTAGATTTTAGAGAGTGAAAACAAAACAGAGATCATATCAAGAACTAATAACTCATTATATTAACTACTCTAATTTTATGTATTTCATAGATTTATTTAATAAATTATTTGATAAATTTAAACAAAAGATAAAAAATTAATTGCTTAAATTTTGCAAAAGAATTTCTTGACACAAACTTTTAAAAAATCTTAACCTATTCTTTGATTAATAATCTACTTTTAATATCAGTTCTGCAAATACATTTTATACAAAGCGATTCTTCACAAAGCTTTTTAATTCAAAAAAATATTCAAAGATGTGTTATATTTATTTGCAAACAAAATGTCTAGACATTTTTATCTTTATTAACACGCCCATGTGTTTAGACAGATCAATTAGTGATAAGCGATAATAATTAAGCATGTAATTTGCATTCATATATGTAATTTATTTACAAAATACATTCCAAAAATTAGCATTAACAATAAATTTAAATACAAATGTAAAATTTTTGTTAATTTAAACTTCAAATAATATTTACAAAACTGAACAAATATACAAGAACAAGTTTTAATACCATAAAAACTGAAAAATAGACTTTGCTATAAAGTCATCTTTTTTTGCGTTTGTAATTTTATTAGCCATTTACCGGCTGAGATGGTAGTTATTTGAATAACTTATGTAAAAAATAAGTGTAAAAATCTAGAAGTGACTAACATTATCAGAAAAAATTATTAAATGAGTTATTACCAGCCTTTTTTCCTCTTAAAATTGAAATAAAAATAAAACATTTTTAAAATTAAAAACAAGTTTGAAAGCTACAATAAATACATACAACAAAATAACCGATTTAAGAATAAAAACTTATAAAAATAAAAATTTAACTTGATTCATAGTAAATATTTAACAATATTTTTAAAATTCTTACCTTTCTCGAAAAACTTCTTCAAGAGCAGAAAAAATATTTGAGCAGTTACGTTTTAGCGGCTATAAATTACATAAAGTATTTTAAAAACTTATGGGGATCCCAAAGTGCCGAGACAAGTTGTGTTCATATTAGAGAGAATGATTTTTATAAATGTTTTTGGGCTGAATTTTTTGAGTAAAACAAAATAATAAATGTATACCACGAAAAACTAACTTAAAAACTAACTGTTGTTTTAATCAAAGGTCCCCATCTCCATGTTAGCCAAGTCTTTAAAATATATATCGCAATCTACAGACTATAATTTATTCAAGCGCATTTAATTCCAAAATAGTTTTAGTATATGATGTCATTGTAGGATTTTTTTTTTTTTTTTTAAATCAAATTTTTTTTTTGAATCCATATTATTAGTTTTTGTTTTATTTGTTTTTTAAAATAAGCGCTTATCATCAATTGTTTGATGTTTTATAAATTTTATAGGAAGCTAAACAAAAGAATGTTTTTTTATAGAGCACGAGAATCAAATAAAACTAAGATTTTTATAATACACATTTAAATATACTAAATATATAAGAAGACACATGATCACACTATATATTCTGAATCTTTTTTCTTTTTACGTAAACAATGTGAACTTTTTTTCTAGTTTATCGAAGCCGTTTATCACTATGACGTTTTTGTTCTCCAATCGAAATGACATTTTACAAATTCCTAAATTTTTAATTAAAAAATAACTTTGGTAAACAACATCATTCAGAGATATTTGCCGAATTCTTTAATTTTTAGTTAAAATAAATTTATAAAATTTACACTTATCAAATTTAGAGACAGCTTTTTATTAACTAAAGCAATAATTAATGTTTTATAGCAATAATTCAAGACATTTGATGATTAAAATTATCAATGTGTAGCAGTGCGCATTAAAAACATACTATTTTTAATATTTCCTAATTTATGTCATATTTGGCAAGTATTTTTCATTAAAGCCTGTTTCTTAATACTTCAAATCAAAAAACTGCCAAAATTGTCAATAAAAGTTTTTCATTAAACGATTCAAATTTAAAATTGACTTAGTAATACAGCACTTTTTTGCAATCTATACCAATAAATGTTCAATTTTAAAAACAAAATAAAACAAACAATATATGTTTTACAGAATAAATTTCATTAAATATATTCTTGCATAGTAAATAAGAATTCCAAGAATATTTGTACCTAATGAAAAGTTTAGCAAATAAATGCTGTAAATTTAACTTTCGTAACGTTAACTAATACAAAATAACTTTTTAACAGAATCTTATTAAGGATAATCATTTAATAACAATAAATAATTTATAGCAATAAACAAGCTTAAAATACCTAAAATATTTTATTCATATTTTTAATGCAAATTTTACGAAATTTAGAAAATAAAATAACTAAAGAAATTCTATAGTTTTTTATAATTTAAAAAAAAAAACTTTTATATAATAATAAGTAACTAAACAAATTCTTTAGTAATCTATAATGGAAAAAAAAAATTCTACAATTTGATGGAAAAAAAGAATTTTTAAATTTCTTATCAAAATTCTACAATGACTCCATATACTAAAACGCTTTGGAATAAAACACACTTGAATAAATTATAAAGTCTAAAGATTGCGGCGTATATATTAAAGACTTAAAGCAACTGGCTAACATGGAGACGGCAAGCTTCGAGTAAAACAACAAAGTTAGTTTTTCTTGGTATATGTTAATTATTTTGTTTTACTCAAAAAAATTCATCCCAAACATATTTTTTTAAATCATTCTCTTTAATATGAACACAACTTGTCTTGGCTTTTTGGAATCCTTTTAAAGAATATTTCATTTTAAAATTTATTTTTATTATTAGCTAAATAAAAATTTTTTTTAATATTTTATGTTTTATGTTAAACCTCAATTTGTGCTGCATCATATATGAAGTCCAAAAACGCTTGTGCTGTTGAAATACGTTTTGAAATATCATCTTGGGTATTAGTTATTTGTGAGATTAGCTGTGCCAACCGTGAATTATCTTGAAAAAGAGGATGAAACCGCTCTAAAGTTAATATACAAATTTTTATTTCTATACATACACTGAAAAATGTATTAAAACCACTTTTGATAAAAATTTTAATTTAAAAATAAGCTATTCAAATAACAGTAAGTCTCCAAATTACTTTTTTTCAAATTATCAAGGTAT